>NW_026882630.1:0-42747 GCF_032173495.1 Musca vetustissima
ATATGCTAAATATGCTCCAAAAGAGTGCAATAGTTGCCGACTGTAGGGTACAAATGTCCCAAAATATCAAATACCCTACCAACAAACAGTAATTATTTCGAAAAGATTCAAAAAATAATTTTAATATTAATTTTTGCAAATTCACAATTTTTGTTGCTTGGTACCACTGTGCTGTAGTGTGGTGAATAACGAATATCACACAAAACAAAACACAAGCGACGCTAGCAGAGAAATGTTTATGCGTAAGCAGGTACGCACCCACACAACACACGACGCGAGAAACGATCCAACAGTGAGAGTTGGAGCCGACAACAGTTGTTGGTATATTTTCTACTATACCAAGGTGACGCTAGAAAAAGGCGCGTGGAATACACGTGTGTTGTTGTTGCAAAATGACTGTGCAAATTCTCCAGTGAGAATTGATCAATACAGTAGAACAACAATAACAACAAGGAATATTTGGTTGGTGGTGGAGTAAGTAACAAATAAACCAAACAACAAGACAGTGGACTGTTAGGTTACAAGTGTTGTTATTGTATTTTTGAGTAATAGGTGGACAAGAGATGAGATGTTGTTATTGCAAATATTACAAAATTTAACTTTGCTTGTTAGAACAAACAAGGGGGGATAACAACACGACAAATTCGTTTGGTTGGTGAGAATTTAAACAACAAATAAACCAAACGACCAAAGTGCGCTCACGACAAGTGATGCTTGTGTTGTTATTGCAATTTAGACAATGTAAAAAAGAAGTGATCGAGGTAGATTACAACAAAGCTATTGCGTTTGGTTGGTGAGAGGGGAAGAGCAACAAATTAACCAAACGAACAATATATGGAGCGGTGATTTTTTTTTTCATATTTTAACAACCGATCGTTGGGAACAATTTGCGTTGTTAGTGTAAATATGTATCACTGCAAACGAGAAGGAATAATTTAGCAAACAAGTGATAATAACAACAACTCGGAAAGGTTTTGTATGACCAACGCGGCGTAGGGTGACTCGCGGTAGCTCACTGTTTAAAGAAATCTGAGTTTACGTACCTGGTGTTAGTATGGTGATTTGTTGTTGCGGTGATGATATAAGGGTACCCCCCAATTTTCGGTATTTTGGGGTTCTTGAGCACGTTTTTCGCTGAACTTTGCTACATTGGGTTCTTATTGGGTCCTTAATGTCTCCACAAAAAATTATAAATATAGGTCCACTTTTTCTGGTAGCCCCCATATAACGGAACCTCCTAATTTTCAGTATTTTGGGGGTTTTGGTCGTATTTTTCCGCCGAATTGGCTGTAATTTAGTGTTTTGAGTTCTTAATAGGTACTGTTTAGGCGAGGAGTCTGCTCTACTCCTCGCCGTGTTTGTGAGGGGGGTGTGCAAGGAATTAACTAAAGGGAGCGGGGGGTGCGAGCGACAAGAACTCCCAAGAAATTAATGGTGAATGTGGTGATTCGCGTGTGTTGGTGTAGGCAGAAAAGAGAATAAACAAATAAATAAAACACAAGTATTATTAGTAATAATCTATTGGTTTTATTGGAGGCTCTTTTCCTATTACAATAAATAAATTACCTTGTGTAATTTATGGTGGCGGCGACAGAGGCCTGTTAGTATAACGCGTAGACGTTATTTGATAGTAGAGTCCAAGTTGACTCTTCGATAGCTACAAGACAAGTGAAGTGAGAGTTCTTGTGATCGCAGAGGATCGTTTGTCTATTTCTACTAATACATATTCCAATGAGTGAAAATAGCAAGGAGAGCATAACAACTACTTCCCCGCTGGTAGGTCATCCGCGCCCTACGGTATCCGCAGAGGGAATGTGTAGGGGAGATGCCAGTAATGCCAATCAGCATCCGTGATTGATCCAGCTCAGGAAGTGGTGTCAGAACATATCAAACTTATACATTCCGGCCCCCTTGCTACGACCGACAATGTAGCAATTAAGTATTAAATTGGAATAATGGTGATTTATTAAAGATATAAATGAACGTAAATTCAGATTTCAAGTGAGCTGTTCAAATTACAATTTAATAGCATAGCGATATGTTTAGTAAATGGGTGATGTATAAATTCAAAACGATGTTAGCATTTACTAAAAAAGTCGATTTCAATTTCCGATTTATATTGCGATGTTAGGTGCTAGTAGGGCGAGGAAGTGAACCGGTGAGCAAGTACCCGAAAATAGACTTTTGGGCCAACAATGAATTCAAAACTATTTTTGGTGGTTCAGCTTCCAATATTTGGGGATAGAGATCAGCGCCAAGTAGCAAATCTACTGGGCTGCCATTAAAGGTATCAGCTAAATCTAAAGGAATTTTAGATTTCAACGTCGAAATAGATGGAGGTGAAAACAATTTCCCCTTAACAATAGTTCTGGACGAATTTTTAGGGGACGACAACTGTAAAGATTGGTGATTTGCAATCTTTCTTCGAGTCAACCGAAATGCCAATTGCATTTTTAAGTTTTCTACTAACAATAGATACCTTTGAAGAAGGATCAATAATGGCACGCGTAGGATGCGTTTTTCCATTATGAACTATATTAACAACTGCTGTTCCTAAGAGAACACTGGTATCTTGTGAGGGGTGAGGTATCTGGTGATTCTTACGTTTTTTGTCGGAAGACCGCGGCAACAAAGAAGATTCTCGACTTTTGACTTTAGTAAAAGTCGGAGAAGGGGTTTCCGAAGAACGCGACAACAAATTTTGTTCTCGACTTTTGACCTTGGTGAAAGCCGGAGGACTTTTGGAAGAAGCAATAACTCTATTAATTTGTGGCCGGTGAAGAAGGCTGTGGTGTCTCTGTTTGCACACAATGCAACTAAATTTGCTTTTGCAGTCTTTTACTGCATGACCACGGGATATGCAATTTATACAACACTTATTTTTCTTCAGAATCAAAAATTTGTCCTCAAAGGAAAGTTTTAAAAACTGGGGGCAAAGTCGCAGATGATGACTCTGATTAGGACAAATGGTGCAAGATGTTGTTGACGAAACTGTAGTTCGATCAGAGGTAAGACATTTTGAATTATGTACCGACAACAATTTAGGTGGAAAGACATTTTGCTGTGACTTCTTCGAAGAGTTGGGAGAAGTCATTTTCTTTTGCGATAACAATACATTTTCGGAAGGGAGGATATTTTCTATGCACATCAAAGTTTGTATTCTCTCTGTTAGAAACGTATCTAATTTTCTCCAGGTAGACAATGACGATTTGATTTTGATACTTTGCTCCCACAGAGTCAAAGTTAATTTTGGCAAACGCTGCAAACAAACAAATACAATAATTGGATCCCACTGATCCGTGGCCACGTCATAGACGGACATTGCAGCAAGGCAACTATTTATGCCACGTTGGATAGTTTTAAGGCCAGAAATAGTTTCAATCTCGACGGAGGGGATGTCAAACAAAGATTTGAGGTGACAATGTACTATGATACGTTTGTTTTCATAAGTATCTGAGAGAGCTTTCCACGCTAAAGGGAAACTACAATTGGTGAGTGGAAATTTGGAAATGATTTCGCGAGCCTCACCGGTGGTCTTCTGCATTAGATGACAGAGACGTTCAATAAACAACAATTATTTATAAAAAGGGTGGTGAAGAGATCCCGGAAGGTGGGCCAAGATATGAAATCCCCAGCAAAAACTTCAATGTCGATAGGTGGGACAACAAAACTATGATTATCGACAGGTGGGCAAGTGTAGGTGGTAGAAGATTGAATTTCGGGAGCAACGAGAGAGGTGGTGGACTGCACAGAAACCGAATCGACGGATTTGCTCGAGAGCAAACCGGAAGGTGAACAATTCAACAATGTGCTTGATGGATTGGAGGTACTACAATTGGATGGAGGTGGTGAAATTAAAGAAGCTATAGCCGGTGGAAAATTATCATTAATGGGAGATTTAAGGCGATCGAGATGCCGATTTATTGTGGTTAGACACCAGGAATACGCAATAAATGCAGTATTATATTTTTCCTCTACGACATCAATATTATCTGTCTGTGCAGTCTCGGATGTCGTGAGGTATGTTTTGCACTCTTCGTACGTGCAATGAACTTTATTCCACAGCTCTCGAATCTCTGAACTACGAATTTCGAGATTGTAGACAGAATATGTGGATTCTTTAATATTTTCAAATGCTGCTACACTTTTCAAAACAATTTCAGTAGCTCTAATGAAACGAGTAAGAGGAGTTATCGACATTTTGTTCCTGAAATGTGAAAACCCGCAAAACGAAATTTCTCAATTGAAGAATAAATAACAATTAATTAAATGAAAAAATCCCAAAATTTAACAAAGATTGCTATAGCTCAACCAAAAAATGCAAATTACAACAAAACCTCCAATAATATTAACAAAAATAAACAAATAGTTTCTAAAGATGGTATATTATATAATCTCCAGTGTTAAAGTAGCACAAAGGTAGGGAAAATAAGAAGAAACTTCCCCTAGCTGACTAAACCACTTTAATGCGACCACAAAATGCAATTATTTGTTCCAAATGTTCAACGAAAATTCCTCAAACTTTGAAAATTCTACCAGTGGTAGGGTATATATGAGGCGGTGAATGCCAAATGTATGGTGTGGTGTCCAAATTTTCAAAAAATTCAAGAAGGTGTACTCAACTGTTAAAAAAACTATTGAGTAAAAACAACAAAAACAAGGAAGACATATTCGAAAAATTAATATTTTTCCATATGCTAAATATGCTCCAAAAGAGTGCAATAGTTGCCGACTGTAGGGTACAAATGTCCCAAAATATCAAATACCCTACCAACAAACAGTAATTATTTCGAAAAGATTCAAAAAATAATTTTAATATTAATTTTTGCAAATTCACAATTTTTGTTGCTTGGTACCACTGTGCTGTAGTGTGGTGAATAACGAATATCACACAAAACAAAACACAAGCGACGCTAGCAGAGAAATGTTTATGCGTAAGCAGGTACGCACCCACACAACACACGACGCGAGAAACGATCCAACAGTGAGAGTTGGAGCCGACAACAGTTGTTGGTATATTTTCTACTATACCAAGGTGACGCTAGAAAAAGGCGCGTGGAATACACGTGTGTTGTTGTTGCAAAATGACTGTGCATATTCTCCAGTGAGAATTGATCAATACAGTAGAACAACAATAACAACAAGGAATATTTGGTTGGTGGTGGAGTAAGTAACAAATAAACCAAACAACAAGACAGTGGACTGTTAGGTTACAAGTGTTGTTATTGTATTTTTGAGTAATAGGTGGACAAGAGATGAGATGTTGTTATTGCAAATATTACAAAATTTAACTTTGCTTGTTAGAACAAACAAGGGGGGATAACAACACGACAAATTCGTTTGGTTGGTGAGAATTTAAACAACAAATAAACCAAACGACCAAAGTGCGCTCACGACAAGTGATGCTTGTGTTGTTATTGCAATTTAGACAATGTAAAAAAGAAGTGATCGAGGTAGATTACAACAAAGCTATTGCGTTTGGTTGGTGAGAGGGGAAGAGCAACAAATTAACCAAACGAACAATATATGGAGCGGTGATTTTTTTTTTCATATTTTAACAACCGATCGTTGGGAACAATTTGCGTTGTTAGTGTAAATATGTATCACTGCAAACGAGAAGGAATAATTTAGCAAACAAGTGATAATAACAACAACTCGGAAAGGTTTTGTATGACCAACGCGGCGTAGGGTGATCAGTACAAACAAACGAAATGTAAACTTCGTAACAACGAAATAGTTTAAGTGGACTGTATTTAGGGTGCTTTAGTTAAACAACACGCGTAGGGGTAATTGAAAGTCGACCAAGGCAATAATTCTTTGTTATGCGAATTCAAAGACAAACAAAATATACTAACACTCGCGGTAGCTCACTGTTTAAAGAAATCTGAGATTACGTACCTTGTGTTAGTATGGTGATTTGTTGTTGCGGTGATGAGTTGAGAGTTGTTTTAAGATAATTATTTTTCCAAAAAGCAACAACAAATAGGCGGCTAACTTCAATCCGGCTCGATGCGACCAAATGTTTAGGCAAGGAGTCTGCTCTACTCCTCGCCGTGTTTGTGAGGGGGGTGCTTAACTTCTTAACTCAAGGGAGCGGGGGGTGCGAGCGACAAGAAGTCCCAAGAAATTAATGGTGAATGTGGTGATTCGCGTGTGTTGGTGTTGGCAGAAAAGAGAATAAACAAATAAATAAAACACAAGTATTAATAGTAATAATCTATTGGTTTTATTGGAGGCTCTTTTCCTATTACAATAAATAAATTACCTTGTGTAATTTATGGTGGCGGCGACAGAGGCCTGTTAGTATAACGCGTAGACGTTATTTGATAGTAGAGTCCAAGTTGACTCTTCGATAGCTACAAGACAAGTGAAGTGAGAGTTCTTGTGATCGCAGAGGATCGTTTGTCTATTTCTACTAATACATATTCCAATGAGTGAAAATAGCAAGGAGAGCATAACAACTACTTCCCCGCTGGTAGGTCATCCGCGCCCTACGGTATCCGCAGAGGGAATGTGTAGGGGAGATGCCAGTAATGCCAATCAGCATCCGTGATTGATCCAGCTCAGGAAGTGGTGTCAGAACATATCAAACTTATACAGGTACCAAACCTCTCTAAAAAAATTATGTATATAGGTCAATTTTTTCGGGTAGCCCCTATATAACGGTACCCCCCAATTTTCGGTATTTTGGGGTTCTTGAGCACGTTTTTCGCTGAACTTTGCTACATTGGGTTCTTATTGGGTCCTTAATTATAAATATAGGTCCACTTTTTCTGGTAGCCCCTATATAATGGTACCTCCCAATTTTTAGAATTTTGGGGGTTTTGATCGTATTTTTCCGCCGAATTAGCTGTAATTTAGTATTTTGAGTTCTTAATAGGTACCAAATCTCTCTACCAAAAATTATTAATATTCGCCCCCTTTTTGGGGTAGTCCCCATATAACCCCCTTTTTATACCCTCCACCATAGTATGGAGGGTATATTCATTTTGTTATTCCGTTTGTAACTCCTCGAAATATTCATTTCCGACCCTATAAATTATATATATTCATGATCAGGGTACAATTCTAAGACGATCTAGCCATGTCCGTCCGTCTGTCCGTCCGTCCGTCTGTTGTAATCACGCTATCTTCTGAAGGAATTGAGATAGGGTGCTGAAATTTTGCATAGGGTTGTCTTTTGTCTGCAGGCAGGTCAAGTTCGAAGATGGGATATATCGGTCCACGTTTAGGTATAGCTCCCATATAAGGGTACCCGGCAAATTTCGGTATTTTAGGGTTCTTGAGCGCCTTTTTCAGCCGAATTCGCTGAAATTTGGTACATTGGGTTCTTATTGGATACTAAATGTCTCCACAAAAAATTATAAGTATAGGTCCATATTTTCTGGTAGCCCCCATATAACGGAACCTCCTAATTTTCAGTATTTTGGGGGTTTTGGTCGTATTTTTCCGCCGAATTGGCTGTAATTTAGTGTTTTGAGTTCTTAATAGGTACCAAACCTCTCTAAAAAAAATTATGTATATAGGTCAATTTTTTCGGGTAGCCCCCATATAACGGTACCCCCAATTTTCGGTATTTTGGGATTCTTGAGCACGTTTTTCGCTGAACTTTGCTACATTGGGTTTTTATTGGGTCCTTAATGTCTCCACAAAAAATTATAAATATAGGTCCACTTTTTCTGGTAGCCCCTATATAATGGTACCTCCCAATTTTTAGAATTTTGGGGGTTTTGATCGTATTTTTCCGCCGAATTAGCTGTAATTTAGTATTTTGAGTTCTTAATAGGTACCAAATCTATCTACCAAAAATTATTAATATTCGCCCCCTTTTTGGGGTAGTCCCCATATAACCCCCTTTTTTATACCCTCCACCATAGTATGGAGGGTATATTAATTTTGTCATTCCGTTTGTAACTCCTCGAAATATTCATTTCCGACCCTATAAAGTATATATATTCATGATCAGGGTAAAATTCTAAGACGATCTAGCCATGTCCGTCCGTCCGTCTGTCCGTCCGTCTGTCCGTCCGTCTGTTGTAATCACGCTATCTTCTGAAGGAATTGAGATAGGGTGCTGAAATTTTGCATAGGGTTGTCTTTTGTCTGCAGGCAGGTCAAGTTCGAAGATGGGATATATCGGTCCACGTTTAGGCATAGCTCCCATATAAGGGTACCCGGCAAATTTCGGTATTTTAGGGTTCTTGAGCGCCTTTTCAGCCGAATTCGCTGAAATTTGGTACATTGGGTTCTTATTGGATACTAAATGTCTCCACAAAAAATTATAAGTATAGCTCCATATTTTCTGGTAGCCCCCATATAACGGAACCTCTTAATTTTCAGTATTTTGGGGGTTTTGGTCGTATTTTTCCGCCGAATTGGCTGTAATTTAGTGTTTTGAGTTCTTAATAGGTACCAAACCTCTCTAAAAAAAATTATGTATATAGGTCAATTTTTTCGGGTAGCCCCTATATAACGGTACCCCCCAATTTTCGGTATTTTGGGGTTCTTGAGCACGTTTTTCGCTGAACATTGCTACATTGGGTTCTTATTGGGTCCTTAATGTCTCCACAAAAAATTATAAATATAGGTCCACTTTTTCTGGTAGCCCCTATATAATGGTACCTCCCAATTTTTAGAATTTTGGGGGTTTTGATCGTATTTTTCCGCCGAATTAGCTGTAATTTAGTATTTTGAGTTCTTAATAGGTACCAAATCTCTCTACCAAAAATTATTAATATTCGCCCCCTTTTTGGGGTAGTCCCCATATAACCCCCTTTTTTATACCCTCCACCATAGTATGGAGGGTATATTAATTTTGTCATTCCGTTTGTAACTCCTCGAAATATTCATTTCCGACCCTATAAAGTATATATATTCATGATCAGGGTAAAATTCTAAGACGATCTAGCCATGTCCGTCCGTCTGTTGTAATCACGCTATCTTCTGAAGGAATTGAGATAGGGGGCTGAAATTTTGCATAGGGTTGTCTTTTGTCTGCAGGCAGGTCAAGTTCGAAGATGGGATATATCGGTCCACGTTTAGGTATAGCTCCCATATAAGGGTACCCGGCAAATTTCGGTATTTTAGGGTTCTTGAGCGCCTTTTTCAGCCGAATTCGCTGAAATTTGGTACATTGGGTTCTTATTGGATACTAAATGTCTCCACAAAAAATTATAAGTATAGGTCCATATTTTCTGGTAGCCCCCATATAACGGAACCTCCTAATTTTCAGTATTTTGGGGGTTTTGGTCGTATTTTTCCGCCGAATTGGCTGTAATTTAGTGTTTTGAGTTCTTAATAGGTACCAAACCTCTCTAAAAAAAATTATGTATATAGGTCAATTTTTTCGGGTAGCCCCCATATAAGGGTACCCCCCAATTTTCGGTATTTTGGGGTTCTTGAGCACGTTTTTCGCTGAACTTTGCTACATTGGGTTTTTATTGGGTCCTTAATGTCTCCACAAAAAATTATAAATATAGGTCCACTTTTTCTGGTAGCCCCTATATAATGGTACCTCCCAATTTTTAGAATTTTGGGGGTTTTGATCGTATTTTTCCGCCGAATTAGCTGTAATTTAGTATTTTGAGTTCTTAATAGGTACCAAATCTCTCTACCAAAAATTATTAATATTCGCCCCCTTTTTGGGGTAGTCCCCATATAACCCCCTTTTTTATACCCTCCACCATAGTATGGAGGGTATATTAATTTTGTCATTCCGTTTGTAACTCCTCGAAATATTCATTTCCGACCCTATAAAGTATATATATTCTTGATCAGGGTAAAATGCTAAGACGATCTAGCCATGTCCGTCCGTGTGTTCGTCCGTCTCTTGTAATCACGCTATCTTCTGAAGGAATTGAGATATGGTGCTGAAATTTTGCATAGGGTTGTCTTTTGTCATGCAGGTCAAGTTCGAAGATGGGATATATCGGTCCACGTTTAGGTATAGCTCCCATATAAGGGTACCCGGCAAATTTCGGTATTTTAGGGTTCTTGAGCGCCTTTTTCAGCCGAATTCGCTGAAATTTGGTACATTGGGTTCTTATTGGATACTAAATGTCTCCACAAAAAATTATAAGTATAGGTCCATATTTTCTGGTAGCCCCCATATAACGGAACCTCCTAATTTTCAGTATTTTGGGGGTTTTGGTCGTATTTTTCCGCCGAATTGGCTGTAATTTAGTGTTTTGAGTTCTTAATAGGTACCAAACCTCTCTAAAAAAAATTATGTATATAGGTCAATTTTTTCGGGTAGCCCCCATATAACGGTACCCCCCAATTTTGTATTTTGGGGAGGCACGTTTTTCGCTGAACTTTGCTACATTGGGTTTTTATTGGGTCCTTAATGTCTCCACAAAAAATTATAAATATAGGTCCACTTTTTCTGGTACACTCTAGCGCCTAAACGAATTGAGATAGATCGCCAAAATTTTGCATAGAGTCTTCTTTTGTCTGCAGGCAGGTCAAGTTTGAAGATGGGGTTTATCGGTCCACGTTTAGGCATAGCTCCCATATGGGGGTACCCCCAAATCTTCGTATTTTGGGGCTCTTGAGCGCGTTTTTCAACCGAATACGCTGAAATTTGCTATATTGAGTTCTTTTTAGGCCAAATGTCGGTATTTTGGGGTTCTTGAGCGTGTTTTTCAACCGAATTCGCTGAAATTTGGTACATTTGGTTCTTATTGGGTGCCAAATATCTCCACCAAAAATTATAAATATAGGTCCAATTTTTCTAGTAGCCCCCATATAAGGGTATCCCCAATTTTCGCTATTTTGAGGTTCTTGAGCACGTTTTTCAACCGAATTCGCTGAAATTTGGTATTTTGTAGTCGTATATGGTAACAATTTTCCCTACAAAAAATTATTAATATGCACCCCCTTGGGTAGTCCCCATATAACCCCCTTTTTATACCCTCCACCATAGTATGGAGGGTATATTAATTTTGTTTTTCCGTTTGTAACTCATCGAAATAATCATTTCCGACCCTATAAAGTATATATATTCTTGATCAGCGTAAAATTCTATGACGATATAGCCATGTCCGTCTGTCTGTTGTAATCACTCTAGCGTCTAAACGAATTGAGATAGATCGCCAAAATTTTGCATAGAGTCGTCTTTTGTCTGCAGGCAGGTCAAGTTTGAAGATGGGGTTTATCGGTCCACGTTTAGGCATAGCTCCCATATGGGGGTACCCCCAAATTTTCGGTATTTTGGGGTTCTTGAGCGCGTTTTTCAACCGAATTCGCTGAAATTTGCTATATTGAGTTCTTTTTAGGTGCTTAATATCTCCACAAAAAATTATAAATATAGGTCCACTTTTTCTGGTAGCCCCCATATAACGGTACCTCCTAATTTTCAGTATTTTGGAGGTTTTGATCGTATTTTTCCGCCGAATTAGCTGTAATTTAGTACTTTGAGTTCATATTGGGTTGCAAATCTCTCCACTAAAAATTATAAATATAGGTCAATTTTTTCTGGTAGCCCCCATATAAGGGTACCCCCCAAATGTCGGTATTTTGGGGTTCTTGAGCGTGTTTTTCAACCGAATTCGCTGAAATTTGGTACATTTGGTTCTTATTGGGTGCCAAATATCTCCACCAAAAATTATAAATATAGGTCCAATTTTTCTAGTAGCCCCCATATAAGGGTATCCCCAATTTTCGCTATTTTGAGGTTCTTGAGCACGTTTTTCAACCGAATTCGCTGAAATTTGGTATTTTGTAGTCGTATATGGTAACAATTTTCCCTACAAAAAATTATTAATATGCACCCCCTTTTTGGGGTAGTCCCCATATAACCCCCTTTTTTATACCCTCCACCATAGTATGGAGGGTATATTAATTTTGTTTTTCCGTTTGTAACTCATCGAAATAATCATTTCCGACCCTATAGTATATATATTCTTGATCAGCGTAAAATTCTATGACGATATAGCCATGTCGTCTGTCTGCCGTCTGTCTGTTGTAATCACTCTAGCGTCTAAACGAATTGAGATAGATCGCCAAAATTTTGCATAGAGTCGTCTTTTGTCTGCAGGCAGGTCAAGTTTGAAGATGGGGTTTATCGGTCCACGTTTAGGCATAGCTCCCATATGGGGGTATCCCCAAATTTTGGGGTTCTTGAGCGCGTTTTTCAACCGAATTCGCTGAAATTTGCTATATTGAGTTCTTTTTAGGTGCTTAATATCTCCACAAAAAATTATAAATATAGGTCCACTTTTTCTGGTAGCCCCCATATAACGGTACCTCCTAATTTTCAGTATTTTGGAGGTTTTGATCGTATTTTTCCGCCGAATTAGCTGTAATTTAGTACTTTGAGTTCATATTGGGTTGCAAATCTCTCCACTAAAAATTATAAATATAGGTCAATTTTTTCTGGTAGCCCCCATATAAGGGTACCCCCCAAATGTCGGTATTTTGGGGTTCTTGAGCGTGTTTTTCAACCGAATTCGCTGAAATTTGGTACATTTGGTTCTTATTGGGTGCCAAATATCTCCACCAAAAATTATAAATATAGGTCCAATTTTTCTAGTAGCCCCCATATAAGGGTATCCCCAATTTTCGCTATTTTGAGGTTCTTGAGCACGTTTTTCAACCGAATTCGCTGAAATTTGGTATTTTGTAGTCGTATATGGTAACAATTTTCCCTACAAAAAATTATTAATATGCACCCCCTTTTTGGGGTAGTCCCCATATAACCCCCTTTTTATACCCTCCACCATAGTATGGAGGGTATATTAATTTTGTTTTTCCGTTTGTAACTCATCGAAATAATCATTTCCGACCCTATAAAGTATATATATTCTTGATCAGCGTAAAATTCTATGACGATATAGCCATGTGTCCGTCTGTCTGTTGTAATCACTCTAGCGTCTAAACGAATTGAGATAGATCGCCAAAATTTTGCATAGAGTCGTCTTTTGTCTGCAGGCAGGTCAAGTTTGAAGATGGGGTTTATCGGTCCACGTTTAGGCATAGCTCCCATATGGGGGTACCCCCAAATTTTCGGTATTTTGGGGTTCTTGACCCCGTTTTTCAACCGAATTCGCTGAAATTTGCTATATTGAGTTCTTTTTAGGTGCTTAATATCTCCACAAAAAATTATAAATATAGGTTCACTTTTTCTGGTAGCCCCCATATAACGGTACCTCCTAATTTTCAGTATTTTGGAGGTTTTGATCGTATTTTTCCGCCGAATTAGCTGTAATTTAGTACTTTGAGTTCATATTGGGTTGCAAATCTCTCCACTAAAAATTATAAATATAGGTCAATTTTTTCTGGTAGCCCCCATATAAGGGTACCCCCCAAATGTCGGTATTTTGGGGTTCTTGAGCGTGTTTTTCAACCGAATTCGCTGAAATTTGGTACATTTGGTTCTTATTGGGTGCCAAATATCTCCACCAAAAATTATAAATATAGGTCCAATTTTTCTAGTAGCCCCCATATAAGGGTATCCCCAATTTTCGCTATTTTGAGGTTCTTGAGCACGTTTTTCAACCGAATTCGCTGAAATTTGGTATTTTGTAGTCGTATATGGTAACAATTTTCCCTACAAAAAATTATTAATATGCACCCCCTTTTTGGGGTAGTCCCCATATAACCCCCTTTTTTATACCCTCCACCATAGTATGGAGGGTATATTAATTTTGTTTTTCCGTTTGTAACTCATCGAAATAATCATTTCCGACCCTATAAAGTATATATATTCTTGATCAGCGTAAAATTCTATGACGATATAGCCATGCCCGTCTGTCTGTCCGTCTGTCTGTTGTAATCACTCTAGCGTCTAAACGAATTGAGATAGATCGCCAAAATTTTGCATAGAGTCGTCTTTTGTCTGCAGGCAGGTCAAGTTTGAAGATGGGGTTTATCGGTCCACGTTTAGGCATAGCTCCCATATGGGGGTACCCCCAAATTTTCGGTATTTTGGGGTTCTTGAGCGCGTTTTTCAACCGAATTCGCTGAAATTTGCTATATTGAGTTCTTTTTAGGTGCTTAATATCTCCACAAAATATTATAAATATAGGTCCACTTTTTCTGGTAGCCCCCATATAACGGTACCTCCTAATTTTCAGTATTTTGGAGGTTTTGATCGTATTTTTCCGCCGAATTAGCTGTAATTTAGTACTTTGAGTTCATATTGGGTTGCAAATCTCTCCACTAAAAATTATAAATATAGGTCAATTTTTTCTGGTAGCCCCCATATAAGGGTACCCCCCAAATGTCGGTATTTTGGGGTTCTTGAGCGTGTTTTTCAACCGAATTCGCTGAAATTTGGTACATTTGGTTCTTATTGGGTGCCAAATATCTCCACCAAAAATTATAAATATAGGTCCAATTTTTCTAGTAGCCCCCATATAAGGGTATCCCCAATTTTCGCTATTTTGAGGTTCTTGAGCACGTTTTTCAACCGAATTCGCTGAAATTTGGTATTTTGTAGTCGTATATGGTAACAATTTTCCCTACAAAAAATTATTAATATGCACCCCCTTTTTGGGGTAGTCCCCATATAACCCCCTTTTTTATACCCTCCTCCATAGTATGGAGGGTATATTAATTTTGTTTTTCCGTTTGTAACACATCGAAATAAACATTTCCGACCCTATATATTATTGATCAGCGTAAAATTGTATTACGATATAGCCATGTCCGTCTGTCTGTTGTAATCACTCTAGCGTCTAAACGAATTGAGATAGATCGCCAAAATTTTGCATAGAGTGGTCTTTTGTCTGCAGGTAGGTCAAGTTTGAAGATGGGGTTTATCGGTCCACGTTTAGGCATAGCTCCCATATGCGGGTACCCCCAAATTTTCGTATTTTGGGGTTCTTGAGCGCGTTTTTCAACCGAATTCGCTGAAATTTGGTATATTGAGTTCTTTTTAGGTGCTTAATATCTCCACAAAAAAATTATAAAAAAAGGTCCACTTTTTGTGGTAGCCCCCATATAACGGTACCTCCTAATTTTCAGCAATTTGGAGGTTTTGATCGTATTTTTCCGCCGAATAAGCTGTAATTTAGTACCAAAAATTATAAATATGGGTCCAATTTTTCTAGTAGCCCCCATATAAGGGTATCCCCAATTTTCGCTATTTTGAGGTTCTTGAGCACGTTTTTCAACCGAATTCGCTGAAATTTGGTAGTCGTATATGGTAACAATTTTCCCTACAAAAATTATTAATATGCATCCCCTTTTTGGGGTAGTCCCCATACAACCCCCTTCTTATACCCTCCACCATAGTATGGAGGGTATATTAATTTTGTTTTTCCGTTTGTAACTCATCGAAATAACCATTTCCGACCCTATAAAGTATATCTATTCTTGATCAGCGTAAAATTCTATGACGATATAGCCATGTCCGTCTGTCTGTACGTCTGTCCGTCTGCCTGTTGTAATCACTCTAGCGTGTAAACGAATTGAGATAGACCATATGGGGGTGCCCCCAAATTTTCGGTATTTTGGGGTTCTTGAGCCCGTTTTTCGACCGAATTCGCTGAAATTTGCTATATTGAGTTCTTTTTAGGTGCTTAATATCTCCACAAAAAATTATAAATATAGGTCCACTTTTTCTGGTAGCCCCCATATAACGGTACCTCCTAATTTTCAGTATTTTGGAGGTTTTGATCGTATCTTTCCGCCGAATTAGCTGTAATTAAGTACTTTGAGTTCATATTGGGTTGCAAATCTCTCCACTAAAAATTATAAATATAGGTAAATTTTTTCTGGTAGCCCCCATATAAGGGTACCCCCCAAATGTCGGTTGTTTGGGGTTCTTGAGCGTGTTTTTCAACCGAATTCGCTGAAGTTTGGTACATTTGGTTCTTATTGGGTGCCAAATATCTCCACCAAAAATTATAAATATAGGTCCAATTTTTCTAGTAGCCCCCATATAAGGGTATCCCCAATTTTCGCTATTTTGAGGTTCTTGAGCACGTTTTTCAACCGAATTCGCTGAAATTTGGTATTTTGTAGTCGTATATGGTAACAATTTTCCCTACAAAAAATTATTAATATGCATCCCCTTTTTGGGGTAGTCTCCATATAACCCCCTTTTTATACCCTCCACCATTGTATGGAGGGTATATTAATTTTGTTTTTCTGTTTGTAACTCATCGAAATAATCATTTCCGACCCTATAAAGTATATATATTCTTGATCTGCGTAAAATTATATGACGATATAGCCATGTCCGTCTGTCCGTCTGTCTGTTGTAATCACTCTGGCGTCTAAACGAATTGAGATAGATCGCCAAAATTTTGCATAGAGTCGTCTTTTGTCTGCAGGCAGGTCAAGTTTGAAGATGGGGTTTATCGGTCCACGTTTAGGCATAGCTCCCATATGGGGGTACCCCCAAATTTTCGTATTTTGGGGTTCTTGAGCGCGTTTTTCAACCGAATTCGCTGAAATTTGCTATATTGAGTTCTTTTTAGGTGCTTAATATCTCCACAAAAAATTATAAATATAGGTCCACTTTTTCTGGTAGCCCCCATATAACGGTACCTCCTAATTTTCAGTATTTTGGAGGTTTTGATCGTATTTTTCCGCCGAATTAGCTGTAATTTAGTACTTTGAGTTCATATTGGGTTGCAAATCTCTCCACTAAAAATTATAAATATAGATCAATTTTTTCTGGTAGCCCCTATATAAGGGTACCCCCCAAATGTCGGTATTTTGGGGTTCTTGAGCGTGTTTTTCAACCGAATTCGCTGAAATTTGGTACATTTGGTTCTTATTGGGTGCCAAATATCTCCACCAAAAATTATAAATATAGGTACAATTTTTCTAGTAGCCCCCATATAAGGGTATCCCCAATTTTCGCTATTTTGAGGTTCTTGAGCACGTTTTTCAACCGAATTCGCTGAAATTTGGTATTTTGTAGTCGTATATGGTAACAATTTTCCCTACAAAAAATTATTAATATGCACCCCCTTTTTGGGGTAGTCCCCATATAACCCCCTTTTTTATACCCTCCTCCATAGTATGGAGGGTATATTAATTTTTTTTCCGTTTGTAACACATCGAAATAAACATTTCCGACCCTATAAAGTTTATATATTATTGATCAGCGTAAAATTCTATTACGATATAGCCATGTCCGTCTGTCTGTTGTAATCACTCTAGCGTCTAAACGAATTGAGATAGATCGCCAAAATTTTGCATAGAGTGGTCTTTTGTCTGCAGGCAGGTCAAGTTTGAAGATGGGGTTTATCGGTCCACGTTTAGGCATAGCTCCCATATGGGGGTACCCCCAAATTTTCGTATTTTGGGGTTCTTGAGCGCGTTTTTCAACCGAATTCGCTGAAATTTGCTATATTGAGTTCTTTTTAGGTGCTTAATATCTCCACAAAAAATTATAAATATAGGTACACTTTTTCTGGTAGCCCCCATATAACGGTACCTCCTAATTTTCAGCATATTGGAGGTTTTGATCGTATTTTTCCGCCGAATAAGCTGTAATTTAGTACTTTGAGTTCATATTGGGTTGCAAATCTCTTCACTAAAAATTATAAATATAGATCAATTTTTTCTGGTAGCCCCTATATAAGGGTACCCCCCAAATGTCGGTATTTTGGGGTTCTTGAGCGTGTTTTTCAACCGAATTCGCTGAAATTTGGTGCATTTGGTTCTTATTGGGTGCCAAATATCTCCACCAAAAATTATAAATATAGGTACAATTTTTCTAGTAGCCCCCATATAAGGGTATCCCCAATTTTCGCTATTTTGAGGTTCTTGAGCACGTTTTTCAACCGAATTCGCTGAAATTTGGTATTTTGTAGTCGTATATGGTAACAATTCTCCCTACAAAAAATTATTAATATGCACCCCCTTTTTGGGATAGTCCCCATATAACCCCCTTTTTTATACCCTCCTCCATAGTATGGAGGGTATATTAATTTTTTTTCCGTTTGTAACACATCGAAATAAACATTTCCGACCCTATAAAGTATATATATTATTGATCAGCGTAAAATTCTATTACGATATAGCCATGTCCGTCTGTCTGTTGTAATCACTCTAGCGTCTAAACGAATTGAGATAGATCGCCAAAATTTTGCATAGAGTGGTCTTTTGTCTGCAGGTAGGTCAAGTTTGAAAATGGGGTTTATCGGTCCACGTTTAGGCATAGCTCCCATATGGGGGTACCCCCAAATTTTCGGTGTTTTGGGGTTCTTGAGCTCGTTTTTCAACCGAATTCGCTGAAATTTGGTATATTGAGTTCTTTTTAGGTGCTTAATATCTCCACAAAAAATTATAAATATAGGTCCACGTTTTCTGGTAGCCCCCATATAACGGTACCTCCTAATTTTCAGTATTTTGGAGGTTTTGATCGTATTTTTCCGCCGAATTAGCTGTAATTTAGTACTTTGAGTTCATATTGGGTTGCAAATCTCTCCACTAAAAATTATTAATATAGGTCAATTTTTTCTGGTAGCCCCCATATAAGGGTACCCCCCAAATGTCGGTATTTTGAGGT
This sequence comes from Musca vetustissima, assembly GCF_032173495.1. NCBI lineage: Eukaryota > Metazoa > Arthropoda > Insecta > Diptera > Muscidae > Musca > Musca vetustissima. The sequence goes on from NW_026882630.1 coordinate 18,473, forward strand.
TCTTGAGCACGTTTTTCAACCGAATTCGCTGAAATTTGGTATTTTGTAGTCGTATATGGTATTATTATTATTTTTTTATTTTTATATTAAAATAGTTATCTGATTAGTTCCGCGTTTTGAGTTTGGTTCTAAGACTCTATGGTAATCATTTCACCAGCGGAGGATAGCGAGATAAAAAATTAGAACGTAAGGGTCGATAATGATCTATAGCCACAGTTAGACCTATTCCCATCTTCGAATTTGAATTATCAATAAAAATTTTTGAAATTTTTATTATGGTTTACATAATCCGCTTTTAGACATGTCGGTATAGGTCCACTTTTTGGTATGTTCCCTATATTTTCATTTATAGTACCTGTCAGTATATCTATGGTGGAGGGTATCCAAAGTTCGGCCCGGCCGAACTTAACGCTTTTTCACTTGTTTTAATTAAATTAGTTTTGCAATTTGTTCCGCGTTTTGGATTTGGTTCTAAGACTCTGTTGTAATCATATCACCTAGCCCCTGTGTGGGAGGTACCAGAAGGAGTGGACCGATATTTCCCATCTTCGAACTTGAACTAAGTTTGGAAGAAATAATAAGATGGCCAAAGTTTGGATGAAATCAAAGTGTCAAAGTGTATATACCCTCATTATCCATAAATTTTTAATGGACAATTATACCCTCAATTGTCGATTAACAATTTCTGAAATTTGTTTTATAGTTTACATTGTGGTTTACATAACCGGTTTGTGGAAATGTCGATATAGGTCCACTTTTTGGTATTTTCCCTATCTTTGTATTTCAAGTACCTGTCTGTATATCTATGGTGGAGGGTATCCAAAGTTCGGCCCGGCCAAACTTAACGCTTTTTCACTTGTTTATATTAATATAATTATCTGTTTTTTCCGCGTTTTGGGTTTGGTTCTAACGCTCTGCTGTAATCATTTCACCTGCGAAGGATATCGAGATAAAAAACTAGAACGTACGGTTCGATAATGAACTATATATGAACTATAACCCGTATTTAGACCTAGCCCCTGTGTGGGAGGTACCAGAAAGAGTGGACCGATGTTCCTATCTTCGAACTTGAACTAAGTTTGGAAGATGGCCAAAGTTTGGATGAAATCGAAATTTTCTGAAACAAATTATATCCAAAGAAACATGGATCTAGAACCATTTTAACCGTGTCAAAGTGTATATGCCCTCATTATATATAAAGCTGAGAGAATAATTGTCCATTAAAAAGTTCTGAAATTTGTTTTATAGTTTACATTGTGGTTTATATAACCGGTTTGTGGAAAGGTCGATATAGGTCCACTTTTTGGTATTTTCCCTATATTTTTATTTCAAGTACCTGTTTACATTGTGGTTTATATAACCGGCTTGTGGAAATGTCGATATAGGTCCACTTTTTGGTATTTTCCCTATATTTTCATTTCAAGTACCTGTCTGTATATCTATGGTGGAGGGTATCCAAAGTTCGGGCCGCCGAACTTAACGCTTTTTCACTAGTTTATATTAATATAATTATATGTTTTTTCCGTGTTTTGGGTTTGGTTCTAACGCTCTTTTTTAATCATTTCACCTGCGAAGGATATCGAGATAAAAAATTAGAACGTACGGTTCGATAATGAACTATATATGAACTATAACCCGTATTTAGTCCTAGCCCCTGTGTGGGAGGTACCAGAAGGAGTGGAGCGATGTTCCCCATTTCCGAACTTGAACTAAGTTTGGAAGATGGCCAAGGTTTGGATGAAATCGAAATTTTCTGAAACAAAGTTGATCCAAGGAAACATGGATCTGGAACCATTTTACCCGTGTCAAAGTGTATATGCCCTCATTATCCATAAAGCTGAGAGAATAATTGTCCATTAAAAATTTCTGAAATTTGTTTTATAGTTTACATTGTGGTTTATATAACCGGTTTGTGGAAATGTCGATATCGGTCCACTTTTTGGTATTTTCCCTATATTTTTATTTCAAGTACCTGTCAGTGTATCTATGGTGGAGGGTATCCAAAGTTCGGGGCGGCCGAACTTAACGTTTTTTTACTTGTTTTCTTTTTTGTCTTGTCCAATGCGCTCCATTCGTATGACCTTGATGACCCTCAATCAATACCGCTTGTATCTCATATTTGTTCTTCTTCCCTTTCTTCCGTATTTTTTCAGTAAGCTTATATGTGTCCCCCTCCTTCCCTATTCACTTATTTTCTTTTTTGTCTTCCCAATGTGGTCCATTTGTATGACCTTGATGACCCTGAATCAATACCGCTTGTGTCCCATATTTGTTTTCCCCCTTTCTTCCGTATTTTTTCGGTAAGCTTATATAGATCCACTGTTATATAAATCCACTGTTTGTAGTTTGTTATAATTTACAAGATGTAATGTCTGTCCATTGAAGCATATATTTGGGCGCCCATCGGTCTTTAGCTTTTATCAACAACATGCGTTCGTACCCAGCATTCTGTGGTCATCTTAATCGATCTTTTTGATGTGTACATGTTGTTGTTGTTTTTCAATATTTGTCGCCTGTAGTCAAATGAGTTTTTTTTACTTATATTTGCCTCTTTTTATACAAAATATTCCTAAAGATTTTTTAAAGCAAAATAAAAAAAGCAATATAAACAAATCAATTGTTTTTTCATTGGGATGGAATAAATCCAGAGGTGAAAAAATCAGCTCGCTTGTGTGATTAAATAAGGAAACAAATAAAAAATTGCATGTAAATAACATCAATAGAACCCTAAGATTTAATATAAATAAGTTAAGAAACTTTTATATAAAACAGTGTGAAATAGATAGGGAAAGCGATGGCTTCTAACGCGAACTTAATCAAATTATTCAATACCTTTAATTATAAGAGAATTATAAGAATTAATGAATTGGATGAAAATAAGGAATATATAATCAATGATGCATGTAGGACCCAAACTAAGTACGGAGATAGAATTGTGCTGAATTTGGAAGATGCTATATTATATTTACCACCCCGGTTTCTGACACTAAACGATGATAGTGTAAAGGAATTGGGTTCTGGTGGATATAGCATATCGAAGTTGTCATTAAGCGAAAAAGAAAATAATTTATACAGATTACAATTAAAGCAAACTGAATCAAATTTCGTTTACCAACCATATTTAACACAATAAAAAAAATAAAAAATATAAAATAAAGCCGATGTTTTATTTTCAAAAATTAGGGAAAATTACTTTTTCAACATTACATTTGGTTAATGAAGCTTTTCCAATAAAGATGTCTCTCCTTAATAATGAAAATGAACGATGGAAAACTTTTCATTGTTGGCCCTTACCATATCCTGAAATAATGGCAGCTGTTGGACTATTTTATACTGGAGAAGGAGATTTAAGCAAATGCTTTTTCTGTTACGTTGAGATTATGAATTGGAAACAAGCTGATTGTCCTATTGCAGAGCATTTACGATGGTCAAATAACTGTCCTTTGATGAGAAGACGTATTACAGACAATAATCCTATTAATTCAAACACATTGGATGTTATGCTAAAATAGGGGTAGGTGTTTGCGGTGTGAAAAACATTAGCACATATTCAAGCATATTTATTTTAATATTCACATTTGTCACCATAAACTCTATAAATAAATTTTTTTAAAAATGAAACAGAAGATTAGTGTTTTTACTTCTTTTTATTGTTACATGATCATATAATATATTATCAATTTTATCCCATTTTTTTCAATAAACTTAAATTTTCTAAATAAGTTATTTATACCGCAATTAAACTCAAAGGTTGAATGTAGAGAGCAGTTAGGAATTTAGAATTGATATATTTTTGTAAAAATATTTGTTTCTTGCTTTTTCCTTTTTTCATTCCTTAATATAATATTTCGCGAACTAATGTAAATTATATTAAATAATGAAGGTCTTATATGATGTTGTGGTAGTGTTGATTCTAAATCACCTATCATTCACCACTTGAAACAATATATATCATTATTTGTAATATTTATACAAGCCTGTCTAACATTCGGTTCATATGGAGTGGGTATATATTGCGATCCTCGTATTGGAGCACATTTATTAATATTGATTTTCAAACTAATATTTTTTAAAAGAGTCAAGACATAACCGCGTTCTTGAAACTCTGACATTTTGGGTTTTTTTTTTCAAACTGATCCTTTAAAATGTCATCTATTTCGTTGCCTCGTGCGATTTGAGCCAATTTTGTATTATGGAAAAATGTTGTAACATTTTTTCCAGATAATTTTATATATTTTCCACCCAGTTCTAGATGAGTTAAAGTAACACAAAGTCACAACAAACATAAAAAAGAATTAAAAATATAAGACTTTTTCATACCTCTGCAAGTACAATGGCTAGTTATGAGTTAAAGAAATATGGAATTTAAAAATTGACAACTATTAATGCTAATAATAAGATTTTTATACCCTCCACCATAGTATGGAGGGTATATTAATTTTGTCATTCCGTTTGTAACTCCTCGAAATATTCATTTCCGACCCTATAAAGTATATATATTCATGATCAGGGTAAAATTCTAAGACGATCTAGCCATGTCCGTCCGTCTGTCCGTCCGTCTGTTGTAATCACGCTATCTTCTGAAGGAATCGAGATAGGGTGCTGAAATTTTGCATAGGGTTGTCTTTTGTCTGCAGGCAGGTCAAGTTCGAAGATGGGATATATCGGTCCACGTTTAGGCTATCTCCCATATAAGGGTACCCGGCAAATTTCGGTATTTTAGGGTTCTTGAGCGTTCTGTTATATAAATCCACTGTTTGTAGTTTGTTATAATTTACAAGATGTAATGTCTGTCCATTGAAGCATATATTTGGGCGCCCATCGGTCTTTAGCTTTTATCAACAACATGCGTTCGTACCCAGCATTCTGTGGTCATCTTAATCGATCTTTTTGATGTGTACATGTTGTTGTTGTTTTTCAATATTTGTCGCCTGTAGTCAAATGAGTTTTTTTTACTTATATTTGCCTCTTTTTATACAAAATATTCCTAAAGATTTTTTAAAGCAAAATAAAAAAAGCAATATAAACAAATCAATTGTTTTTTCATTGGGATGGAATAAATCCAGAGGTGAAAAAATCAGCTCGCTTGTGTGATTAAATAAGGAAACAAATAAAAAATTGCATGTAAATAACATCAATAGAACCCTAAGATTTAATATAAATAAGTTAAGAAACTTTTATATAAAACAGTGTGAAATAGATAGGGAAAGCGATGGCTTCTAACGCGAACTTAATCAAATTATTCAATACCTTTAATTATAAGAGAATAATAAGAATTAATGAATTGGATGAAAATAAGGAATATATAATCAATGATGCATGTAGGACCCAAACTAAGTACGGAGATAGAATTGTGCTGAAGTTGGAAGATGCTATATTATATTTACCACCCCGGTTTCTGACACTAAACGATGATAGTGGAAATGAATTGGGTTCTGGTGGATATAGCATATCGAAGTTGTCATTAAGCGAAAAAGAAAATAATTTATACAGATTACAATTAAAGCAAACTGAATCAAATTTCGTTTACCAACCATATTTAACACAATAAAAAAAATAAAAAATATAAAATAAAGCCGATGTTTTATTTTCAAAAATTAGGGAAAATTACTTTTTCAACATTACATTTGGTTAATGAAGCTTTTCCAATAAAGATGTCTCTCCTTAATAATGAAAATGAACGATGGAAAACATTTGATTGTTGGCCCTTACCATATCCTGAAATAATGGCAGCTGTTGGACTATTTTATACTGGAGAAGGAGATTTAAGCAAATGCTTTTTCTGTTACGTTGAGATTATGAATTGGAAACAAGCTGATTGTCCTATTGCAGAGCATTTACGATGGTCAAATAACTGTCCTTTGATGAGAAGACGTATTACAGACAATAATCCTATTAATTCAAACACATTGGATGTTATGCTAAAATAGGGGTAGGTGTTTGCGGTGTGAAAAACATTAGCACATATTCAAGCATATTTATTTTAATATTCACATTTGTCACCATAAACTCTATAAATAAATTTTTTTAAAAATGAAACAGAAGATTAGTGTTTTTAGTTCTTTTTATTGTTACATGATCATATAATATATTATCAATTTTATCCCATTTTTTTCAATAAACTTAAATTTTCTAAATAAGTTATTTATACCGCAATTAAACTCAAAGGTTGAATGTAGAGAGCAGTTAGGAATTTAGAATTGATATATTTTTGTAAAAATATTTTTTTTTTTTGCTTTTTCCTTTTTTTCACTCCATAATATAATATTTCGCGAACTAATGTAAATTATATTAAATGATGAAGATCTTATATGATGTTGTGGTAGTGTTGATTCTAAATCACCTATCATTCACCACTTGAAACAATATATATCATTATTTGTAATATTTATACAAGCCTGTCTAACATTCGGTTCATATGGAGTGGGTATATATTGCGATCCTCGTATTGGAGCACATTTATTAATATTGGTTTTCAAACTAATATTTTTTAAAAGAGTCAAGACATAACCGCGTTCTTGAAACTCTGACATTTTGGGTTTTTTTTTCAAACTGATCCTTTAAAATGTCATCTATTTCGTTGCCTCGTGCGATTTGAGCCAATTTTGTATTATGGAAAAATGTTGTAACATTTTTTCCAGATAATTTTATATATTTTCCACCCAGTTCTAGATGAGTTAAAGTAACACAAAGTCACAACAAACATAAAAAAGCCTTAAAAATATAAGACTTTTTCATACCTCTGCAAGTACAATGGCTAGTTATGAGTTAAAGAAATATGGAATTTAAAAATTGACAACTATTAATGCTAATAATAAGATTTTTATACCCTCCACCATAGTATGGAGGGTATATTAATTTTGTCATTCCGTTTGTAACTCCTCGAAATATTCATTTCCGACCCTATAAAGTATATATATTCATGATCAGGGTAAAATTCTAAGACGATCTAGCCATGTCCGTCCGTCTGTCCGTCTGTCCGTCCGTCTGTTGTAATCACGCTATCTTCTGAAGGAATCGAGATAGGGTGCTGAAATTTTGCATAGGGTTGTCTTTTGTCTGCAGGCAGGTCAAGTTCGAAGATGGGATATATCGGTCCACGTTTAGGCTATCTCCCATATAAGGGTACCCGGCAAATTTCGGTATTTTAGGGTTCTTGAGCGCCTTTTTCAGCCGAATTCGCTGAAATTTGGTACATTGGGTTCTTATTGGATACTAAATGTCTCCACAAAAAATTATAAGTATAGGTCCATATTTTCTGGTAGCCCCCATATAACGGAACCTCCTAATTTTCAGTATTTTGGGGGTTTTGGTCGTATTTTTCCGCAGAATTGGCTGTAATTTAGTGTTTTGAGTTCTTAATAGGTACCAAACCTCTAAAAAAAAAATTATGTATATAGGTCATTTTTTTCGGGTAGCCCCCATATAAGGGTACCCCCCAATTTTCGGTATTTTGGGGTTCTTGAGCACGTTTTTCGCTGAACTTTGCTACATTGGGTTCTTATTGGGTCCTTAATGTCTCCACAAAAAATTATAAATATAGGTCCACTTTTTCTGGTAGCCCCTATATAATGGTACCTCCCAATTTTTAGAATTTTGGGGGTTTTGATCGTATTTTTCCGCCGAATTAGCTGTAATTTAGTATTTTGAGTTCTTAATAGGTACCAAATCTCTCTACCAAAAATTATTAATATTCGCCCCCTTTTTGGGGTAGTCCCCATATAACCCCCTTTTTTATACCCTCCACCATAGTATGGAGGGTATATTAATTTTGTCATTCCTTTTGTAACTCCTCGAAATATTCATTTCCGACCCTATAAAGTATATATATTCATGATCAGGGTACAATTCTAAGACGATCTAGCCATGTCCGTCCGTCTGTCCGTCCGTCCGTCTGTTGTAATCACGCTATCTTCTGAAGGAATTGAGATAGGGTGCTGAAATTTTTGCATAGGGTTGTCTTTTGTCTGCAGGCAGGTCAAGTTCGAAGATGGGATATATCGGTCCACGTTTAGGCATAGCTCCCATATTAGGGTACCCGGCAAATTTCGGTATTTTAGGGTTCTTGAGCGCCTTTTTCAGCCGAATTCGCTGAAATTTGGTACATTGGGTTCTTATTGGATACTAAATGTCTCCACAAAAAATTATAAGTATAGGTCCATATTTTCTGGTAGCCCCCATATAACGGAACCTCCTAATTTTCAGTATTTTGGGGGTTTTGGTCGTATTTTTCCGCCGAATTGGCTGTAATTTAGTGTTTTGAGTTCTTAATAGGTACCAAACCTCTCTAAAAAAAATTATGTATATAGGTCAATTTTTTCGGGTAGCCCCCATATAAGGGTACCCCCCAATTTTCGGTATTTTGGGGTTCTTGAGCACGTTTTTCGCTGAACTTTGCTACATTGGGTTCTTATTGGGTCCTTAATGTCTCCACAAAAAATTATAAATATAGGTCCACTTTTTCTGGTAGCCCATATATATTGGTACCTCCCAATTTTTAGAATTTTGGAGGTTTTGATCGTATTTTTCCGCCAAATCTCTCTACCAAAAATTATTAATATTCGCCCCCTTTTTGGGGTAGTCCCCATATAACCCCCTTTTTATACCCTCCACCATAGTATGGAGGGTATATTAATTTTGTCATTCCGTTTGTAACTCCTCGAAATATTCATTTCCGACCCTATAAAGTATATATATTCATGATCAGGGTAAAATTCTAAGACGATCTAGCCATGTCCGTCCGTCTGTCCGTCCGTCTGTTGTAATCACGCTATCTTCTGAAGAAATCGAGATTTGGGGCTGAAATTTTTATAGGTTTGTCTGCAGGCAGGTAAAGTTCGAAGATGGGATATATCGGTCCACGTTTAGGCATAGCTCCCATATAAGGGTACCCGGCAAATTTCGGTATTTTAGGGTTCTTGAGCGCCTTTTTCAGCCGAATTCGCTGAAATTTGGTACATTGGGTTCTTATTGGATACTAAATGTCTCCACAAAAAATTATAAGTATAGGTCCATATTTTCTGGTAGCCCCCATATAACGGAACCTCCTAATTTTCAGTATTTTGGGGGTTTTGGTCGTATTTTTCCGCCGAATTGGCTGTAATTTAGTGTTTTGAGTTCTTAATAGGTACCAAACCTCTCTAAAAAAATTATGTATATAGGTCAATTTTTTCGGGTAGCCCTCATATAAGGGTACCCCCCAATTTTCGGTATTTTGGGGTTCTTGAGCACGTTTTTCGCTGAACTTTGCTACATTGGGTTCTTATTGGGTCCTTAATGTCTCCACAAAAAATTATAAATATAGGTCCACTTTTTCTGGTAGCCCCTATATAATGGTACCTCCCAATTTTTAGAATTTTTGGGGTTTTGATCGTATTTTTCCGCCGAATTAGCTGTAATTTAGTATTTTGAGTTCTTAATAGGTACCAAATCTCTCTATCAAAAATTATTAAAACCCTTTTTGGGGTAGTCCCCATATAACCCCCTTTTTATACTCTCCACCATAGTATGGAGGGTATATAATTTTTTCATTCCGTTTGTAACTCCTCGAAATATTCATTTCCGACCCTATAAAGTACATATATTCATGATCAGGGTAAAATTCTAAGACGATCTAGCCATGTCCGTCCGTCTGTCCGTCCGTCTGTTGTAATCACGCTATCTTCTGAAGGAATCGAGATAGGGTGCTGAAATTTTGCATAGGGTTGTCTTTTGTCTGCAGGCAGGTCAAGTTCGAAGATGGGATATATCGGTCTACGTTTAGGCTAGCTCCCATATAAGGGTACCCGGCAAATTTCGGTATTTTAGGGTTCTTGAGCGCCTTTTTCAGCCGAATTCTCTGAAATTTGGTACATTGGGTTCTTATTGAATACTAAATGTCTCCACAAAAAATTATAAGTATAGGTCCATATTTTCTGGTAGCCCCATATAACGGAACCTCCTAATTTTCAGTATTTTGGGGGTTTTGGTCGTATTTTTCCGCCGAATTGGCTGTAATTTAGTGTTTTGAGTTCTTAATAGGTACCAAACCTCTCTAAAAAAAATTATGTATATAGGTCAATTTTTTCGGGTAGCCCCCATATAAGGGTACCCCCCAATTTTCGGTATTTTGGGGTTCTTGAGCACGTTTTTCGCTGAACTTTGCTACATTGGGTTCTTATTGGGTCCTTAATGTCTCCACAAAAAATTATAAATATAGGTCCACTTTTTCCGGTAGCCCCTATATAATGGTACCTCCCCATTTTTAGAATTTTGGGGGTTTTGATCGTATTTTTCCGCCTAATTAGCTGTAATTTAGTATTTTGAGTTCTTAATAGGTACCAAATCTCTCTACCAAAAATTATTAATATTCGCCTCCTTTTTGGGGTAGTCCCCATATAACCCTCTTTTTTATACCGTCCACCATAGTATGGAGGGTATATTAATTTTGTCATTCCGTTTGTAACTCCTCGAAATATTCATTTCCGACCCTATAAAGTATATATATTCATGATCAGGGTAAAATTCTAAGACCATCTAGCCATGTCCGTCCGTCCGTCTGTTGTAATCACGCTATCTTCTGAAGGAATTGAGATAGGGTGCTGAAATGTTGCATAGGGTTGTCTTTTGTCTGCAGGCAGGTCAAGTTCGACGATGGGATATATCGGTCCACGTTTAGGCATAGCTCCCATATAAGGGTACCCGGCAAATTTCGGTATTTTAGGATTCTTGAGCGCCTTTTTCAGCCAAATTGGTACATTGGGTTATTATTGGATACTAAATGTCTCCACAAAAAATTATAAGTATAGGTCCATATTTTCTGGTAGCCCCCATATAACGGAACCTCCTAATTTTCAGTATTTTGGGGGTTTTGGTCGTATTTTTCCGCCGAATTAGCTGTAATTTAGTATTTTGAGTTCTTAATAGGTACCAAATCTCTCTACCAAAAATTATTAATATTCGCCCCCTTTTTGGGGTAGTCCCCATATAACCCCCTTTTTTATATTAATATAGTTATCTGATATGTTCCGCGTTTTGAGTTTGGTTCTAAGACTCTAGTGTAATCATTTCACCTGCAGAGGATAGCGAGGTAAAAAATTAGAACGTAAGGTTCGATAATGAACTATAGTCGCATTTAGACCTAGCCTCTGTGGAGGTTTCAGAAGGAGTGGGCCGATATTCCCCATCTTCGAATTTGAATTATCAATTAAAAATTTCTGCAATTTATATTATGGTTTACATAATCCGATTTTAGACATGTCGGTATAGGTCCACTTTTTGGTATGTTTCCTTTATTTTCATTTCTAGTACCTGTCAGTATATCTATGGTGGAGGGTATACAAAGTTCGGCCCGGCCGAACTTAACGCTTTTTCACTTGTTTTATATTAATATAGTTATCTAATATGTTCCGCGTTTTGAGTTTGGTTCTAAGACTCTAGTGTAATCATTTCACCTGCAGAGGATAGCGAGGTATAAAATTAGAACGTAAGGTTCGATAATGAACTATAGTCGCATTTAGACCTAGCCTCTGTGGAGGTTTCAGAAGGAGTGGACCGATATTCCCCATCTTCGAATTTGAATTATCAATTAACAATTTCTGAAATTTGTATTATGGTTTACATAATCCGATTTTAGACATGTCGGTATAGGTCCACTTTTTGGTATGTTTCCTTTATTTTCATTTCTAGTACCTGTCAGTATATCTATGGTGGAGGGTATACAAAGTTCGGCCCGGCCGAACTTAGCGCTTTTTCACTTGTTTATTTATAAATTTTTATATGAAATATGTATAAAAACATATACAAAAAGTCAACTGAAATATAAAAAAAATTATCAATAGTTAAATGTTAGTATTATTAACGTATAATTTTCAAAACTATATGACTCTGTAGGCATATTCTGTAACATTTTAACAACATTCGTCATTGTTTATTTTACAACAATTTCATTTGTTTGTTTTGTTCTTTTTACAATAACAAAAAAAAATTAAACAATATCGAATGTTGTTAAAAGTTACAGAATAGGCCTACTGGTTTGTTGTTTTAACGTTAAACTCGGTTCATTTGAGTTCGGGTTGGGTTTCGTTTAGGTTGGGTATATGGATTTATAGTATATTGGGTACAGATTTGATATAGTTTCCTTTGGTTCCATCATAAATTACACAGTTACTTTTTGACATGCATTTGATTAAACAAGTATCGTGTTATTACTTTGTGTATATTTATTAAATATATTTAATTTATATTGATAACAATAATATTAATGTAACATGTTAATAGTAATGCTGCACTTTTACAAATTAATTTAATTAAAAACAGTAATGAATAGTAGGGATCGAAAATACAAAACTTTAAATCAATTATAAAGATTTGATGCAACAGGTGTTTTGTTTGAACATTCCCATCTTTGAATGAAGTAATAGGTGGTATATTTAATGTTAGCAACAAAGAGACTTGGAGATTTTTTTATATATTTTATCTTCGCATGAAAATATAAAAAATGTCGTGTAGACATTGAATGCAAATGAGACGTACATTAAAGTTAATGAATAGCAAAATTGTATCTAATATGTATTGCTTTCATAGTTTTATTTTAATAAAAAACTATATTATAAGATTTACTTTGTATTGCCTTCAATAATAAGGAAGCAAATATGACGACCACAGAACAAAAACGCCGAATAAAATTGTGCAGAGCAAAAACGACGCAAAAAATTTAACAGAGCAAAAATGAAGCAGTGCAGCGTACATGTGACACTCACACATATTAACATTCATGCTCTCTTGTAGTTTTCAAGAGAATTACCAATCGCTGGTGGTTGACTCTTGTTTTGCCTTTTCATAGTCAAGCAAATCTAAGAAAATAAATAGAATGTAAATAATAAGAATGGTTATTTTCAAAACGTTTTAAACAAAATTTTATGTTTGCAAAAGTCTTTTTATTAGAACAAAAATATAGCACATGAAAATACAGGTTTAATATTACTTTTAACACACTTTTACAGGGTTAATATTGACTTATAAAAATAACATCACTATGTGCATGCTAGTTAACAAAGTAAGGAAAAAAACAAAAAAATAAAATTCATGCTTATACGTTTTTGGTATTACAAATACATGTAGAAAATATTAGCTTTAATTTAATATCTTAAATACTGATGATATGAAGCTTACATACATCGATGTTTTGTACTAAATTCTTTAATCCATTTTTTATTGAGATCGATATTTATTAAAAATAAATATATTATAAATAGGGGGAAAACAAAGCAAAGTAATTCAAGATAAAAAAATTACCGTCTTTTAATTTCTACAATATCCTAAATTTGCATCGTTCCTTATTATTTATTTTCGCAGTTAGGCAGTTTCGGTATCACTCCCATCACAAACAAAACCATAATCAATTGCTTCTTTGTTTTCATATTTTAGGTTTGCAAAAAATGCTCTGCATTCTACAGGGATGTAGCACATAAGCTGCTGGAGATCTAAATATTTACATTTTGTTATAGATTTTCCATCTGGATATAGACACGCCAACTCTAACATTTCAAAATCTTCTTCGCGTACACCTCTTTTTAACAAACTGACTACCTGTGTTACCATACCATTGAACAAATTTAATTGAAATAGATTACTCTTTTCCAGAATAATTCTTCGAACAGTGTGCCAATTTATTTTTTGTCCGTTAATATCTACTTTTCGATTCACAATAAGTTTTTCCAACTCTTTAGAAGTAACGAAATCTGGGGTGTTCATTTCTTTAACTATAAACTTTGGATCGGACTTTTTGGCTTCCTTTATGATATTTATCCAATCATTTGGAGTCGCTACAATTTCAATTGTTTTTTTATATTTTTCAATTAAACTAAAGCATCTATCGCAACTGTTATAACTATGGCCCGAAATAAAATACTTTTGAGTTATACTTTTTAAATGGGATGATGCTAAGAAACGTTTTAATAAAAGGGCTACTTTAATATTTCGATTTTGACCTCCACAAGAATCGGAATACAGAATAACATTATCTGTTGAAGATGGTACATAATTTTTTAGATGATTAATTAAACAAGAACCGATTTCTTGCCCTCCTCTTGATGCAATACTTTCGTTCCACACATACATGTACCCTAAAAAAACAAAATACAATATCTTCTTAAAATTTGTGTGATAACAAAATCCAATTTTATAGTATTAAATTCAACTAATTAAATGTTAAAAATTTAGATCACATATTTACCTTCCTTGTTAATCTCATCATAGACACACAAATTGTACGTCCACAGTTGTCTCTTATAAAATGCAACGGATGTTGTCAAAGCAGGTGTCTCCAATGTTTTTTTGTAGGTCGAATGTTAAAACTATCGAGGTTCCATTGCGTTCGGCATTATTCACATCTTGTTTGAACTCCTTGTGTAAATTTTCAACAGATTCAATATGTTTCAATTGGTTTCTTTTAATTTCAGCCCTTTCCTCTTCCACGCCACTTGCTTTTAAAGAACACTGCAAATTATCACAGGTTTTGCATGTATCCGTATGACATCTTTTAAAGCCCAAATTGAAATTATTGTTGAAAATTTCGCTGAATACATAATGCGAAACAGGATGCTCATTTTTAAACTCACAGGAATTTTTATATTCATCGAACAGTTTATTTAAATTTAAATTTGGATGTAAGATTTTTTTTGAAGATTTCTTACGACTGTAATGCGATTCGTATTTTGGGAAGAGATTTATAAAATTAATGACTTTGCAACGATCTTGTTCCGATGTTTTATTTGCAGGAGCTCCTCGCCCGCGAGTCTCAGCAGCACTAGGATTTTTAATCATACTTTTCAATGCCCTTTCTATTCGTGATGGCGTTAAATTCAAACATTTGATATAGAAATCCCGGCAAACTTTGTAAGAAACACCATCAGAATTTTCCAAACTGTACTGGAAATTCTGTCTCATTTTCTGTGGAATTATTGGATCGAATTTAGGAGACACAGGGATTTTTTTCACTGTTCCTCGAATCAGTAAGGTCTTTTGTGTCCAATTCAATGTTTTGTAAAAATTGTCGAATATTTCTTTCTGCCGTAAAATGTCAATTTTTTACAGCAACCCGCCCCACATTTACAAATTATTTGCCCTTCAAAATTCTTTGCCGCAATTAATCTACCACCAGTAGTTTTGTGTGCATTACCACACTCAACATTTTTCTTTGCAATGGTTCGCTTATGGTTTTCCAATTTTGTTTGTCTTTTTCGTGGATAAAGCGTTACTAAAAGTTACAGAGAAAAAATTCCTTAGCCATGATATTTAGATATTGAAATAAAATCTAATATCTATAATAAAATATTACTTACCATGATTTTCATCTTCCATGTTTGCGGTCGAAAATATTCAAGCAAATAAATGTAATAATGTGTAGTAAGCTCTCTGCAAAGCATTCCTTTAAAAAAATAACGGAACAACAAAAAAACGATAACAAAAGAGAAACCGATCATGAGAGTCAACCACCAGCGATTGGTAATTCTCTTGAAATCTACAAGAGAGCATGAATGTTAATATGTGTGAGTGTCACATGTACGCTGCACTGCTGCATTTTTGCTCTGTTAAATTTTTTGCGTCGTTTTTGCTCTGCACAATTTTATTCGGCGTTTTTGTTCTGTGGTCGTCATATCAAACCCATTCCATGAGTGAAGTTATCATTATTAACGTAAAATTTTCCATGCTAGATGGTGTAGTTTGAGTTCAATGGGTTCTGCTTGATTGTTTAACTTTAAACTGGGTTCATTTAGGCTCGGGATGGGTATTGTTTAGGTTGGGTATGTTGATTTATGGTACATTGAGTACAGGTTTGTTATAGGTTCCTTTGCTTGCATCATAAACTGTCCATTTGCCCTTTGGCTTGCATTTGATTAAACAAGTATCCTTTTTTTGTGAATATTTATTAAATATATTTAATTAATATTATTAACAATATATAATTAAATATAACATTTTAATAGTCATGATAAAACTTGGTGCACGTTGGTATGCACTTTTACCCTTTTTATGCATAAATTTATACAACACTTTAAATGAATTATGAAAATTTAATACAATAGATGTTTTAAATAAAATATAAAAATATTTTACAGTTAGCAACAAAAAGGCTTGGAATTTTTGATATATTTTATATTTCCATGAAAATTTTGATATAATATTGTGATTTTTTAATGTAAAAATTATTCGTAGTCTCGTTTTCTCTTGCCTATTTTATATTCTATATCTATATTCTATATGAACGGAACAATATGACAACATTAAATTAATTATATCAATATTATTTATATTAACAAATAATCAAAGGAATAAATATTTATAAAGTATAGATAAGTCATGGGTTAATAGTATAACAGAGACCATGGAAAACGAACATTTGTTAAAAAAACTTGTTCGTTCCCGAAATGAACTGAAGAAAAAATTCCAAATCATCAAAATGGGAGAGGATGTAAAAACGGCAGAACTGAATAGAACATTTAAACCCATAACAGAAGAACTACAAAAATTAGTTCAAATAAATAGTGGAAATATTCCTAAGTATTTGATACACAATGCTGAAAATGTGGATGGGTTCAAGGAACATCCACATACTAGTACTCCTAACAAAAGCTATATACATGAAATTATAGAAGATACAATAAAACCACATACACCAGAAGAGGACGATTTCAATTTAGATTATACACAATAAACATTAAACAAGTATCGTGTTATTACTTTGTGTATATTTATTAAATATATTTAATTTATATTGATAACAATAATATTAATGTAACATGTTAATAGTAATGCTGCACTTTTACAAATTAATTTAATTAAAAACAGTAATGAATAGTAGGGATCGAAAATACAAAACTTTAAATCAATTATAAAGATTTGATGCAACAGGTGTTTTGTTTGAACATTCCCATCTTTGAATGAAGTAATAGGTGGTATATTTAATGTTAGCAACAAAGAGACTTGGAGATTTTTTATATATTTTATCTTCGCATGAAAATAAAAAAAATGTTGTGTAGACATTGAATGCAAATGAGACGTACATTAAAGGTAATGAATAGCAAAATTGTATCTAATATGTATTGCTTTCATAGTTTTATTTTAATAAAAAACTATATTATAAGATTTACTTTGTATTGCCTTCAATAACAAGAAAGCAAATATCAAACCCATTCCATGAGTGAAGTTATCATTATTAACGTAAAATTTTCCATGCTAGATGGTGTAGTTTGAGTTCAATGGGTTCTGCTTGATTGTTTAACTTTAAACTGGGTTCATTTAGGCTCGGGATGGGTATTGTTTAGGTTGGGTATGTTGATTTATGGTACATTGGGTACAGGTTTGTTATAGGTTCCTTTGCTTGCATCATAAACTGTCCATTTGCCCTTTGGCTTGCATTTGATTAAACAAGTATCCTTTTTTTGTGAATATTTATTAAATATATTTAATTAATATTATTAACAATAATATAAATATAACATTTTAATAGTCATGATAAAACTTGGTGCACGTTGGTATGCACTTTTACCCTTTTTATGCATAAATTTATACAACACTTTAAATGAATTATGAAAATTTAATACAATAGATGTTTTAAATAAAATATAAAAATATTTTACAGTTAGCAACAAAAAGGCTTGGAATTTTTGATATATTTTATATTTCCATGAAAATTTTGATATAATATTGTGATTTTTTAATGTAAAAATTATTCGTAGTCTCGTTTTCTCTTGCCAATTTTATATTCTATATCTATATTCTATATGAACGGAACAATATGGCAACATTAAATTAATTATATCAATATTATTTATATTAACAAATAATCAAAGGAATAAATATTTATAAAGTATAGATAAGTCATGGGTTAATAGTATAACAGAGACCATGGAAAACGAACATTTGTTAAAAAAAACTTGTTCGTTCCCGAAATGAACTGAAGAAAAAATTCCAAAGCATCAAAATGGGAGAGGATGTAAAAACGGCAGAACTGAATAGAACATTTAAACCCATAACAGAAGAACTACAAAAATTAGTTCAAATAAATAGTGAAAATATTCCTAAGTATTTGATACACAATGCTGAAAATGTGGATGGGTTCAAGGAACATCCACATACTAGTACTCCTAACAAAAGCTATATACATGAAATTATAGAAGATACAATAAAACCACATACACCAGAAGAGGACGATTTCAATTTAGATTATACACAATAAACATTAAACAAGTATCGTGTTATTACTTTGTGTATATTTATTAAATATATTTAATTTATATTGATAACAATAATATTAATGTAACATGTTAATAGTAATGCTGCACTTTTACAAATTAATTTAATTAAAAACAGTAATGAATAGTAGGGATCGAAAATACAAAACTTTAAATCAATTATAAAGATTTGATGCAACAGGTGTTTTGTTTGAACATTCCCATCTTTGAATGAAGTAATAGGTGGTATATTTAATGTTAGCAACAAAGAGACTTGGAGATTTTTTATATATTTTATCTTCGCATGAAAATATAAAAAATGTTGTGTAGACATTGAATGCAAATGAGACGTACATTAAAGGTAATGAATAGCAAAATTGTATCTAATATGTATTGCTTTCATAGTTTTATTTTAATAAAAAACTATATTATAAGATTTACTTTGTATTGCCTTCAATAATAAGGAAGCAAATATCAAACCCATTCCATGAGTGAAGTTATCATTATTAACGTAAAATTTTCCATGCTAGATGGTGTAGTTTGAGTTCAATGGGTTCTGCTTGATTGTTTAACTTTAAACTGGGTTCATTTAGGCTCGGGATGGGTATTGTTTAGGTTGGGTATGTTGATTTATGGTACATTGGGTACAGGTTTGTTATAGGTTCCTTTGCTTGCATCATAAACTGTCCATTTGCCCTTTGGCTTGCATTTGATTAAACAAGTATCCTTTTTTTGTGAATATTTATTAAATATATTTAATTAATATTATTAACAATAATATAAATATAACATTTTAATAGTCATGATAAAACTTGGTGCACGTTGGTATGCACTTTTACCCTTTTTATGCATAAATTTATACAACACTTTAAATGAATTATGAAAATTTAATACAATAGATGTTTTAAATAAAATATAAAAATATTTTACAGTTAGCAACAAATAGGCTTGGAATTTATGATATATTTTATATTTCCATGAAAATTTTGATATCATATTGGACTGTTGAAGTGATTTTTTAATGTAAAAATTATTCGTAGTCTCGTTTTCTCTTGCCAATTTTATATTCTATATCTATATTCTATATGAACGGAACAATATGGCAACATTAAATTAATTATATCACTATTTTTATATTTATAAATTACCGAAGGAATCAATATTTATAAAGTATAGATAAGTCATTCGTTAATAGTATAACAGAGACCATGGAAAACGAACATTTGTTAAAAAAAACTTGTTCGTTCCCGAAATGAACTGAAGAAAAAATTCCAAATCATCAAAATGGGAGAGGATGTAAAAACGGCAGAACTGAATAGAACATTTAAACCCATAACAGAAGAACTACAAAAATTAGTTCAAATAAATAGTGGAAATATTCCTAAGTATTTGATACACAATGCTGAAAATGTGGATGGGTTCAAGGAACATCCACATACTAGTACTCCTAACAAAAGCTATATACATGAAATTATAGAAGATACAATAAAACCACATACACCAGAAGAGGACGATTTCAATTTAGATTATACACAATAAACATTAAACAAGTATCGTGTTATTACTTTGTGTATTTTTTATTAAATATATTTAATTTATATTAATAACAATAATATTAATGTTACATATTAATAGTAATGCTGCACTTTTACCTTTTTATGTGCAAAAAATTTAATTAAAAACAGTACTGAATAGTAGGGATCGAAAATACAACACCTTAAATCAACCATAAAGATTTGATGCAACAGGTGCTTTGTTTGAACATTCCCATCTTTAAATGAAGTAATAGGTGGTATATTTAATGTTAGCAACAAATACACTTGGAGATTTTTTATATATTTTATCTTCGCATGAAAATATAAAAAATGTTGTGTAGACATTGAATGCAAATGAGACGTACATTAAAGGTAATGAATAGCAAAATTGTATCTAATATGTATTGCTTTCATAGTTTTATTTTAATAAAAAACTATATTATAAGATTTACTTTGTATTGCCTTCAATAATAAGGAAGCGAATATCAAACCCATTCCATGAGTGAAGTTATCATTATTAACGTAAAATTTTCCATGCTAGATGGTGTAGTTTGAGTTCAATGGGTTCTGCTTGATTGTTTAACTTTAAACTGGGTTCATTTAGGCTCGGGATGGGTATTGTTTAGGTTGGGTATGTTGATTTATGGTACATTGGGTACAGGTTTGTTATAGGTTCCTTTGCTTGCATCATAAACTGTCCATTTGCCCTTTGGCTTGCATTTGATTAAACAAGTATCCTTTTTTTGTGAATATTTATTAAATATATTTAATTAATATTATTAACAATAATATAAATATAACATTTTAATAGTCATGATAAAACTTGGTGCACGTTGGTATGCACTTTTACCCTTTTTATGCATAAATTTATACAACACTTTAAATGAATTATGAAAATTTAATACAATAGATGTTTTAAATAAAATATAAAAATATTTTACAGTTAGCAACAAAAAGGCTTGGAATTTTTGATATATTTTATATTTCCATGAAAATTTTGATATAATATTGTGATTTTTTAATGTAAAAATTATTCGTAGTCTCGTTTTCTCTTGCCAATTTTATATTCTATATCTATATTCTATATGAACGGAACAATATGGCAACATTAAATTAATTATATCAATATTATTTATATTAGCAAATAATCAAAGGAATAAATATTTATAAAGTATAGATAAGTCATGGGTTAATAGTATAACAGAGACCATGGAAAACGAACATTTGTTAAAAAAACTTGTTCGTTCCCGAAATGAACTGAAGAAAAAATTCCAAATCATCAAAATGGGAGAGGATGTAAAAACGGCAGAACTGAATAGAACATTTAAACCCATAACAGAAAAACTACAAAAATTAGTTCAAATAAATAGTGAAAATATTCCTAAGTATTTGATACACAATGCTGAAAATGTGGATGGGTTCAAGGAACATCCACATACTAGTACTCCTAACAAAAGCTATATACATGAAATTATAGAAGATACAATAAAACCACATACACCAGAAGAGGACGATTTCAATTTAGATTATACACAATACCATCCTCATAACTATGATGAAACACGAGACGAAACATTCTATTCTGAAAATGAAGATGAAGATGTGGAAAATATGCATATTTCATATTTGAAACAAATTAATAAACTAGATACTGTATATGGTCCACAAAAAGATGTAAATGGAGAGTGGAAATTTGGAGATAAACCATTAAAAATGAAGAATGAAAAAATTATCATTGGAAACAAACATTGGGCGCTTACGCCAGGCTTGTTTGAACTTCTATTTCATCAAAAGCCAAAAAATTACGATGCTTCCGAACTAGATATTTATAAGAAAATTTTATTGGATTCAAATTCATACAAAGTGGATTATAATCCTTATGAACGAGTAAAGTCAAACAAAGGTTATAAATATAAGAATATTATAAAAAAATTGATTGACGGTATACATAGTGGGTGTTTAAGTGGGGAATATGAAAATAAATACCCAAATAAAAGAAAACACAATTATATTAGAATTTGTCCAATAGAATATTGGCGTTTTATTGTCGTAAACAATATTACCTTTTTATTACAATTTGTGTTGGTATGCTCTGTGCTAGCTTAGTGGACGAAATCAAGCGTAGTTTGATACTTTTTTCTAGACTGACTGATGCAAAGGCGGGCGCGTAAACAACAAACGTCAGTGATTTGACAGTAATACTTTGCCCCGAATGCGCAAAGTTGCAATTTAAGGTAGTAAGACAAATAAATAGAAATCTGAATAATATTCTTAATTATACATTGCCGCCGCCGTTGCAACATCCAGCTATGTTGCAAAGATAAAAGAAATATATTGATCTCAATAAAATATTGAATTAACAAGTGAAAAAGCGTTAAGTTCAGCCTGGCCGAACTTTGTATACCCTCCACCATAGATATACTGACAGGTACTAGAAATGAAAATAAAGGAAACATACCAAAAAGTGGACCTATACCGACATGTCTAAAATCGGATTATGTAAACCATAATACAAATTTCAGAAATTTTTAATTGATAATTCAAATTCGAAGATGGGGAATATCGGTCCACTCCTTCTGAAACCTCCACAGAGGCTAGGTCTAAATGCGACTATAGTTCATTATCGAACCTTACGTTCTAATTTTTTACCTCGCTATCCTCTGCAGGTGAAATGATTACACTAGAGTCTTAGAACCAAACTCAAAACGCGGAACATATCAGATAACTATATTAAAATAAAAAAAGGAGGTTATATGGGGACTACCCCAAAAAGGGGGCGAATATTAATAATTTTTGGTAGACAGATTTGGTACCTATTAAGAACTCAAAATACTAAATTACAGCTAATTCGGCGGAAAAATACGATCAAACCCGCCAAAATTCTAAAAATTGGGAGGTACCATTATATAGGGGCTACCAGAAAAAGTGGACCTATATTTATAATTTTTTGTGGAGACATTAAGAACCCAATAAGAACCCAATTTTTAGAGAGGTTTGGTACCTATTAAGAATTCAAAACACTAAATTACAGCCAATTCGGCGGAAAAATACGAACAAAACCCCCAAAATACTGAAAATTAGGAGGGCTACCAGAAAAAAATTATGGGGGCTACCAGAAAATATGGACCTATACTTATAATTTTTTGTGGAGACATTTAGTATCCAATAAGAACCCAATGTACCAAATTTCAGCGAATTCGGCTGAAAAAGGCGCTCAAGAACCCTAAAATACCGAAATTTGCCGGGTACCCTTATATGGGAGCTATGCCTAAACGTGGACCGATATATCCCATCTTCGAACTTGACCTGCCTGCAGACAAAAGACAACCCTATGCAAAATTTCAGCACCCTATCTCAATTCCTTCAGAAGATAGCGCGATTACAACAGACGGACGGACGGACATGGCTAGATCGTCTTAGAATTTTACCCTGATCATGAATATATATACTTTATAGGGTCGGAAATGAATATTTCGAGGAGTTACAAACGGTATGACAAAATTTATATACCCTCCATACTATGGTGGAGGGTATAAAAAGGCGTTACCGTCAGTAGTGGACATTTTAATAACATTAATCTCTTGTAATCACGCTATCTTCTGAAGGAATTGAGATAGGGTGCTGAAATTTTGCACAAAAGTGTTTTTTGTCTGCAGGCAGGTCAAGTTCGAAGATGGGATGTATCGGTCCACGTTTAGGCATAGCTCCCATATAAGGGTACCCCTCAATTTTCGGTATTTTAAGGTTCCTGAGCGTGTTTTTCAACTGAATTCGCTGAAATTTTGTACTTTGAGCTCTTATTGGGAAGCAAATCTCCCTACTAAAAATTATAAATATAGGTCAATTTTTTCTGGTACCCCCCATATAACGGTACCCCCAATTTTCGGTATTTTAAGGTTCTTGAGCGCGGTTTTCAACCAAATTCGCTGAAACTTGGTACTTTGAGCTCTTGTTGGGAAGCAAATCTCCCTACTAAAAATTAAAAATATAGGTCAATTTTTTCTGGTACCCCCCATATAACGGTACCCCCAATTTTCGGAATTTTAAGGTTCTTGAGCGCGGTTTTCAACCGAAATCGCTGGAATTTGGTATATAGGGTTCTTATTGGGTACCAAATTTACCCACTAAAAATTATAAATATAGGTCCACTTTTTCTGGTAGCCCCCATATAATGGTACCTCCCAATTTTCAGTATTTTGGAGGTTTTGATCGTATTTTTCCGGCGAATTAGCTGTAATTTAGTATTTTGAGTTGTTAATCTCTCCACAAAAAATTATGAAAATTATTAATATTTGGGGTAGTCCCCATATAACCCCCTTTTTTATATTAAAATAGTTATCTGATTTGTTCCGCGTTTTGAGTTTGGTTCTAAGACTCTATGGTAATCATTTCACCAGCGGAGGATAGCGAGATAAAAAATTAGAACGTAAAGGTCGATAATGAACTATAGCCACAGTTAGACCTATTCCCATCTTCGAATTTGAATTATCAATACAAATTTTTGAAATTTTAATTATGGTTTACT
>NW_026882631.1:0-41684 GCF_032173495.1 Musca vetustissima
TTCGCATTTTATTGGGCGGGCACCCAAACTTTTGTGATTCTTTTCGATGCGTACCTCAACCATTGTGGAAATTTCCATGCAAGATTCTGGAATGATAACAAAAGGGAGAGGAGAGAAAGGGGGAAGGTTAATAAATGAAGAATAATTTTTATGGGAAAATAATTTTGAATATTCAAAAATGAATTTGAATAAAAAAGATGAATTCTTTTGAATTTAAATGGAATAATTTTAAATGAAAATATATAACAAATGGAATTTTGAATATAAGAAATTGAATGATATAATTTCAATATTAAATGGAATAATTTTAACTGCAAATATATTTTGAATTTGAAATGGAATAATTCGAATTTTAAATATAACTGTTTGACTTTCAAATGGAATAATTTTAATTTTGAATAAAACAATTTGAATTTCGAATGATTTAATTTAAATTTTAAATGGAAAAATTTTAATGCAAATAAATTTTGAATTTAAATGGAATAGAATAATTTGAATTTTAAATATAAAAATTTGAATTTAGATTATTATTTGAATTACAAATGATATATTTTGAATTTTAATGGGTATTATTTTAATATGAAATGGTATTATATGAATTTCAAGTGTAATAATTTTAAATTACAAAATAATGATTTGAATTTCAAATGAAACAATTTGAATTTCAATTAGAATTATTTATATTTTAAATAAAATAATTGGAATTTCAAATCGAATAATTTGAAATACAAGTGAATCGCTTGGAATTACAAATTCTGTACTGAATTTTCCATTCAAATGTTTTAAATTGTTTAAATATTTTTTTCTAACTTCCTTCCAAAAATTCCCTCCCAATGCTTACCTGGTATAGCGAACTGCACGGTATAGGGGTTGCGACATTTGAAATTACGTATTTCAATTAATTCCCCTGATTTTTCCACAACAATTTTCAGCATATCATCCTTTTCCAAACCCTCATTCAACATGGCGACAACTTTATTCTGGCCAATCTTAACTTTCTTGGGAAGAATTGTAAAACCATCCGAACATGAGGAAATACTGCGTGAAATACTAGAACCCGAATCGTGACAGACCGGGCGTTGGCACAAGGCACGGCCCAAAATATCCGTGGCAATACCCAAAATGTTACTTATCTGAGCTTGATCATTGTCGCGGATGACACAACGACGCCACCTCAAGTAGTTGGGAAGAGCTAGAAGAAGAAAAATAAATATTCAAAATTAATTTCAATTTTCCATTATTTTTTTAAATTGTAAACTTACCCGACTTATGTATTTCCTTGACTTTTTCCTCAGTAACATCCAATAGAATACCCAAAACTTTTTCAACCCGTATGATGCTTAAAAGCTGGGACATCAACAGCGAATGGGATAGAGCCAATAGAGCTGGACACAAAATGATAATTTGTAAGGCGGTATTTTGATATTTATAAGCAATTTCTTCACTAAAGGGACCATCTTCGATTTTGATGTGCAAAAAGCTAAAATAAAAATTTCAATAAAATTAATAAAACAATTCAAATTGTCAGAAAAAATTCAAAACTCACTTAAAAGGTTTGCGTCCACGTTGTTTGGTGATTTTATCGAAATGATTCTTCAAGAAATTCGCTCTCAATATTGCCCTTTCACTGTGCTTGGCCGTTACAATCAGAATATCGTCCATGTTGTAGGCTGCCGAACCAGCGGAGCTGCTGCTCATGCTGCTGTTCATTGTTCCACAGTTGTCTGTAAAATAAAAACATAATTTTTAGTCAAGAATATCCATAGCCTGTGTGGCAGCTATAAAACTCTGCATTATGCAGAGGTAAATTTAGAAATCAACAGAACGAAAAGTGGAAGCAGTGTAACCGAAAAATGGGAAGGAAAACAAATTGAGACAAAATAAAAACAAAAGACCAAAAACTATATTTACTGATAACAAGGCCGGCCAATATAAAAAAATTGTCGTCCCTACCAAACAGAGGGAGAAAGAGCCCTATTACATGCGGTTTTATGTGTGTTATATTCCCTTTTACCGGCGGCGTCTGCCTAACCGAATGACTGACAGACTGACGAATTTGACTGCATATCATTGAGATATGTGTGTATTTGTTTGTTGCTGTGTGTTATTGACATAGGATTTCTTTATGGCCAGCCAGCCAACCATTCAGACATGCAAGTCGAATGGGTGGGGTGATGGGAACAAAAACGAAAAAAATGCAGAAGCGATTAAAGGCAAACATTTGTGTCACCATACATTTCGACAATCATCGACAAAAAACAAATCGACACTTTGTGTTTGTTTTGATGGTGATTTGTATGGTCATGTTCTTCCATTGGTGTTTTTTCTTCATTTTTTTGATGATATTCGAATGCGACAATAAATGTGTTGAAAATTATCCTCCTAAGTGTTAGAGTCGTATTTGTATTGATTGGTGTTTTGTTTTTTTTTTTGTTCGTCAATGATAAATGTTATGAGTATAGCTGCTGATAAGCAGGAGTGTTTGTTGTGTGTTTTTTGTATTTTTTTTTATAAAAAAGGAGAGAAAATTATATATCAAAATTGCAGTACTTTTCCAATCACTAATTTTTTTGGTGGGTGGAAAAATTTTTGGGATAGCTAGGGTATTTTGTATATTATTCAAATCATTTAGAAACAGGGGTCTTATCGAAAATGTTCACGGTTTTGACTTTAAAAATGCTATTGGTTGATAGGTTGGCGCCCAACGTTGGGCTAGACTTTCACATTTAAATGTTAAAATTTGAAGAAATACCACATCAATTTTTATAATACTTAAATCATTGCGAAGCAGTTGTCTTATTGAATATTTTCACGGTTTCGACTTTAAAAATTTTAATTTTTAATAGGTTGGCGCCCAACGTTGGACCAGACTTTTGGATTTTAATATTAATATGATGTATTGCATTTGTGGGATGTTATTTTTAAATTTTTTGGCGCCCATTGTTTCTGTTTTAAATATTTAGACATTTTTCCAGTTTATTTAGAATTATACTCGATTTGCTGGCGCCCAATATGAGGTCAAATATCACTGTGAGGTTTGATTTTGACTCTGCAGTTTTAAAATTTTAAAAATGTATGATTTTTATTGTTTTGGCGTCCAGCATTTCATGGAAATATTTTGTAGAAAGATAAAAAAATCTGCTGGACAAAATTCTGTAACGTGGAATCTGTTGGCGCCCAACGTGTTTGATTAGGTTGAAATTTGCTTCCTTGGCTTTAAATAGTCTTAGAAGTGGGAGGCTCCTATAAATTATATGAAGAGGTCAGCCCCATTAATTTATACTCAATTATGAGGTTCCATTATGTTTAAATTTACAAATTAAGTTTTTGTGTATTTTATTTGGCGCCTAATACGGGTTTGGAAGTTTTTAAAGGCTGTACTAGGCATATAAATGTTCTATCAGTTTTATGTTTAGAAGCTAAGGATATATTATAATTTTTTGGCGCCCAACATATATTCGAACCAAGTGAAATTTTCATTGTATAATTGAATATGGCGCCCAACGAAGGGCGCTATCATTTTAAATGGTTTAGAGCTCAAGGATGAGGTTGTTGTTTGTTTTTTATCATTTTAAATGGTTCAGAGCTCAAGGATGAGGTTGTTGTTTATTTTTTGACCCCTTCTGATCTCACCACCCTCCTTATTATCCCTTCATCCATTTAATTTAATTATTTTATATATAAATAAAATACAGAGACATGTCTGCCTACAACTTCATTGAATGCATTTTCTGGTTTCCACAGGCGTTTTCCCCTCGAGATTTTTTCCTCGGTTTCTTTTTATTTTATTTTACTTGTCATATTGTCATGGAAACACATGAAGAATTCCAACATTCTTCTTATTTGCTGGAATATTATTTTATGATGGCTGGGGAGTAAATGAAATGTTTTCTTTTTGTTTTTGCTGTTGTGTCTGTTGCAAATATTTTTAGGGCTATTTTTATATACAATTCTTCTTTTGGGCCGAACTTCGCTTTTTTGTGCATTCTTAGTTAACTACACATGTTGAATATTTTGCCAGACAGGATTATAGTGCCAGACATATGATAAACAAACGGGATTGCTGCTATAGAGCGGGATGGTCTGTTTCACTTGTTTAAAAAAAATTGGGGTAGACAAATTGCAGAGGAATTGCAAATTTTTTTCTACAAACTGGAAACGAATTTCGCTGGAATGTGACAAATGTTGCAAAATGAAGATTTTTTGTAATGGAAAAAATATATTTCAACATTACATACCACGTTGGGCGCCATAAAAGGTCAAATGTTATTTTTTGCATTATATATTTACAAGATGTAAAATAATAGAGGCAATTAATTGATCACCGATTGTTATTTTCCACGAAAATACCTATGATGGATGCCATAAAATATAAAATAACAAATTTAAATAATTGATTTTCAATGTCGCCCAAACGTTGGGCGCCACAGAACAAGTCATTAAATTATTAATAATATTTAAATAATTAATTTCCAACATCGAACAAACGTTGGGTGCCATAAAACATCACATAATTATTAATAGTATGTTAAATATATATTTTCCAACACCCAAGCAAACGTTGGGCGCCATAAAACATGTCCGATTTTTAAATAATATTATAAATGATTTTACTAGCCATAAAAATAATATTTTTAGTGCAGATTATTTATAAAGCTTCACTGCGGATCAAATATTTATAGTTTTCAGAAAATCTCTCTCTTAAATTATTATGACAAAAAAAAATTACATTTATTTGCCATTATATTTTTCGCCATAAATTTCTCCACCAACAAATCCACCGGTGGTGGTCAAACATTTGTTTTATGGCCAAAGAACTTACAACATTAAAAAAAAACTTTAAAATAAAACTAACACACACTTTTAACAATAAATTACCTTAGATTACACGAAAAGAATAAAAACAAAAGCCACCTACACTAAACCAGCAGCAACACTGATGGTTTGTTGTTCTGCGACATCTGGACACACACACAAAAATATCATCAGCAGCAACAACACTTAAATTCAATTCAATATTCAAACAACGTCCACTCTCTAACCAAACAAGCAGCTACTGCTACCACTGCCGATAAACTTAATAAATTGTCTCACATAAATCCTTTTTACTACCCATGCGGCACTAGTCTCGCAAATGATGAGAAAAACGTTTATAAAACACTTAGTGTCGGCGAAAATAAAAACAACACAACGACGGAAAAAATAGTTTAAATAAATAACATAAATTTAGTCACGTTCAGAAAAAACAATTTAAATAAACAAAAATATTATAGCGCACAGGAGGAGAAGAAATGGCTACCCTGGTGTTTCCAAATTCATTTCAAAAAGAACACACACACTCATCGCTTTATAGGGGACAATATGTTGCACAAAAACCAAAAAAGTTTTTTTTGTCTATTTTTTATATATATTTAAATTTCTTTGTTAATTTGTTTGCATTTTTCACTTTTAAAATTTCTTAGCTTTTTTCCCCATTTTTGTATTTTGATTTACTTTTTTGTTTGTTTTTGTTCTCCTCTTTATTGTATTATTTGTTTGTGATGTTATCGGCAAGCGTGGCACCCAAATACTGCACTCGTTCCCTACTTAAAGAGGCAAATGTTGAACTTTTGGTGACACCCACCATAAAGTTGCAACTGGGAGTGTGTGTGAGTATGTGTGTGGCAGAAGCAAATAAGCAAGCAGCATCCACCGAACCATCATAACAAAATGAATGAAACAACAACAAAAACAAAAGGGGATGCATCATGAGGCAAAAAAAAAAAACAACATCCGAAGCAGTTGCTTAAGACTAATCCCAGGCAAAATGCTAAATAAAATAAGACAAGGCAACAAAAATTGGGGGTTTTGCCTTTTGCACAGTGAGGATCAGGTATAGCATTATTTATTTTTTTAATTTTTTTTAGAAAAAAAAAAAAATTAAAATTTTAGTTAGATCATACCATTGATTGGGCGCCGGAATTAAGGTTGACGTTTAATAGTTTTTTTATGTGGAATTTTTGACTTCTCTTTGGGAGACTTTCAGGCTATATCTGGTAGGTAAAGCGTCCTTTAGACCTGTACCAAGCAAAATGGAAAATAAAATTAGGTAACAGAAACTGGAATTAAGCCTAAACGTATATCAAATTTAGGACCCAAAAATTTTAAAATTTTTTAAATGGTTCATGTATATTAATGATATATACTGAATAATTTTTAAAACCCCATATATAATACTCAAATTTGTAAAAATACTCACGTTGGGCGCCATTAATAAATTTCGATATTTATTTAAAATTCATTATTTTTTTATATTATGTGCTAAAATTACTGAAAACATACCATCTCTTAGATAGCAGCAATTTGGATATTGTCTTGACTCTCTCTTTCCGTCTATCTATAAATCTATCTATCTCGTTAAATCTATCTATCAAATATTTTTGCTTTGAAAATGTTGTATATTTTGAATGCCGAAAAGTTCGCTATATCAAAAAATTTATTGGGCGCCGCTTCATATCACACATTTATGATATCTACAGAAAAATTAAAAAAATGTATTCAATACTCAAATTCGTATCATTATTCACGTTGGGCGCCATTGATAAATTTCTAGATTTATGAATTTTTACAAGTTTTACATTCTGTTTTATTTTATTTATATTTTTGCTAAAAATACTGAAAATCTACGTTGTCCAGAAGAGGAAAATAATTGATGGGTTTATGGCTATTACATGGAAACCAAAGCCCAATAATTACGAGTCAGGTTAATAAGAACACATCAAGATTGGTCGAATCTTAAATTTTCCCTCACAGTTTTCTTTGCTATGTCTCGAAGATGTTGGATTCAGTTCGCGACGACTAATATTTCCATTAGAGGGAAATAACTGATCTAGCCTTCAAAAAATTATTCTAGAAAAAAATCGAAAGGTTCAAAACATGGTCCTGAAACATGAACATTTCATTAACAATCTTCAATCTACGGTCACTCAAAAAATATTCCCAAAATCATCAAAGAAACTCCTTTCTAAGAGTATCACGAATATAGCTCCGATCTTCAGAAGATACAATTTAAAGTTTCGAAAAGAATTACAAAAACTGTTCTTTAACTACTTTTTATTCAGGAGTGCCTTAAAAGTTTTCTCAACAAATTTACGAAGATATCCCTATTATTTATTTTAAAAATCCCCTAAAAAAAATATACCTAAAATGTCCAGAATTAAAGTTCGAAGAGTCTTTCAAGATGTTTATAAATTAATCAAAATAATTCTACAAAATTAAAATCTTAAGTCCTTTTGAAAAAACTGCTCCGAAGTTCACATGAGAACATATTTCAAAATCTGTAAGATCCTCCCACAATATTCGTCCAACGAACCCCTTTTAACCTTTCCAACAAATAATGTAAAAATCCCCTTTTTTGGGTTCTGAAATATCTTCAAAAAAATTTGTGTCTGTAATGTTATTCCTTTCACCCACTGTTCGCTCCCATTTGTTGTGACACGTTTGTTTGTATTTCGTACGCTCGCTCACTGTTTGTGTCTCTGTTATCTTTTGCCACCGTTGTTGTTGTTGATTTTTTGATCTGAAAGCAGCCAATGTTTGTGTTACTGTTGCATTGGGGATTGCTTGCTTGCTAACTCTTTGCGTGTGTATGTGTGTATCCCTCTGTGACATGGTTGTGTGCGTTTTCCTTCCTGTTTAATCATTTTTTTGTTTTCAGTTTTATTTTTTTTTTCCTCTACAACAAGTGAAGTCCCCAGAAAAATATTTTGCTCCTCAACAGCTTCAACAAAAACAACAACAAGACCATCAAACCATAAATCATAAATATGCTTTCAAGTCTTTATATTTATTTGCAAAAAAATGTGCAGAATAATTGTAAACATTAAAATACAAAAAAATATTTTTTTTTGTAATTTTTTCCATGGTTTTTGTTTTTTTTTTTTCTTTATAATTTTTAAAGTTTTGGTTGCTTTAATTTTCTACATTTTTGTTTTTTTTTTTTTTTTTAATTTTTTTCTACAATATGGGGATTGTTTTGAATTTCCAGTCCTAAATGAAAGACCACCTAGTTGTTGGGATATTTTTTTTTCGAAAGTCATTAAACTTATTGGAATTTATTGAAAAATTATTGGAGTTTTTCTGCATTTCAGAAATTAATTCTTCTTTTTCTTCTTGTCCTTCCTCTACCCCTCTTTTATTTATATGATTAACATTTTGTGAATGGTTTTTTGGTGACTCAAATTAAAATGACATATTTCATTTACAATTCACAGACAATTCAAGTGACATCTCAGACAATGCTGCATTTAAAGCCCAAGGAAGCGGGACAGATAGACACATTTTTATCGAGGTCTGTAGAGAAAATTGTAATTTAATTTTGCACAAGGCATGAGGAACATTTTGCAAGGGGTAAGGTGAGGAGAGAGAGAGAGAGAGAGATCGTCCTCTTGTAAATCAACATCTGTTAAGTGTTTCATCATGGTATAAGGCATTTAAACAATGGTTAAATACAATGAAAACAGAAGCATGAATGCTGAGTGGGTACAAAAGGGGGCTTGGTTAAGAACAAAAAAAAATAAAAAACGTTTTTTTTTTTCTTTGGCAAAATTTAAAAGATTTTTTTTTTAATTTAAATCGTTTAATTTTCCGAATATCTCGTGTAGAAATTTAAAAGTTTTTTTTTGGTTTAAATTTAAATCAATTTACTCAATATCTCGTGATATCAGTTTGAAATGCTTTTTGTATTTATTTTACTGATTTGTAGCTGTCAATTAGCCAATTTTGCCAGTTGTTATATTAAAACCCCCCAAAACACTTTCGCAATGTTGTTGTAGCTGTTGTTTTCTTTCCTTCTTCTAAATTGACAATAGAATTTGAAGAATTCGAATAATTTGCACACAAAACTAAACACAACAACTACCGTATTTCACAATTTTTACCTCGTTGCTGTTGCATATCAATATATTCAGCAGATGTGATGTTCTCATCATCGTGATCATCATTGTCTATAGCTCGATTGAACACTGTACAATTTCGTAATAAACGAAATTTTGGTTTACGAAAAGACATTTTCGATGGTGTGTTTATTTTTCTTTTTGAGCTAAGAAAATATTTCACTAAACACAACAATTTAAGGAAAATTCTAAAAAATGATTGCGTATTCGTTTCGTTCTCGAATAAAAAAATTAGTTCTTCGTTCACTTTAAATGCTAAATTGTAACTGATATCTAAATATTTTAGGTTTTTCCGCATTGCTGTGTATATTTGTTTTTGTCTCTCGGTGTGTGTGTTTTTAATTTGATTATGATTTGTTGGCTGACTTTAATTAGAGTCTCTTAATTCTCTGCTGCTATATGTGTGTATACATAATTTTTTATTGCTCTGTATTAGCATCACAACAATGTTTAGTGATGATTTGGTAATGATAAGCCTGAGCCATGCATTTCTCTCATTTTTTCTTACAATTGTTAATTAGTAAAATCATTAAATTAATTATCGGGGTAATAAAATGAACTAGATTTTTAGTTACGGTTTTAATGGGTTTATTTAGCATAAATATTTGTATAGACTTTTCAATACAAAACCTAAAAAACTGGAATTTTGTCTAGATTTTTTTGGGACCCAAAAATTTAAATTTTTTTTTTTTTTTTTTTTTGAATGCCGAAAAGTTCACGTATATTCGATTGGGCGCAAATTAACTTGGTAGATTTAGGATATATACCGAATAATTTTTGAAAAACTATGATTAATACTCAAATTTGTGACAATATTCACGTTGGGCGCCATTTATAAATTTTGAGATTTATTCAAAATTCGTCGCTTATTATAAATTTGTATAAGAAAATCTACCATCTGTTAGACAACAGCAATTTGGATATTTATCCCTCTTTAGGGTCCTAACATAATTTTGGTTTGAAAATTTTGTATATTTTGATGGCAAAAAGTTTGCGTATATCTAATAATAGATTGGGCGCCGCTTTAGATGCCACATGTATGGTATATACAAATTTGTAACGATATTCACGTTGGGCGCCATTGTTATTAAAAATTCGTCCCTTTTGACATTTACAAGTTTTTTTTTATTTATTTTTTGTTTTCTAAAAATCCTGAAAATGTACAAAAAATTGTGTTGCATTGATGTTGTCCCGAAGAGGGAAATAATTGATGGGATAATGGCTATTACATGGAAACCAAAGTCCAATAATCACGAGCCAATTTCACAAGAACGCATCAAGATCGGTCGAATCTTAAATGTACCCTTAACAAAAGAGTCAAAATAATATGATCAATAAGCCTTACTTATATAAAACGTAAGACTTATTGATCATAAAAACCTAAAAAAAATCTCAAGAAATTGTGTCGGTCCCTAATTTATTTAACAGCGTGTGAATACATCAAATCAATAAAAAAAATAAATAACAACAATAGCTTAATGACATTATTTTTTATATACAAATAATTCCCAGAATTCTCAATTTCGTATGCTTTTAATCTATTTCTCTCCCTGTCAATTTACTATAAATCAATCTATAAAAAAATATGCGGGACAGAGATTTATCTTTGTTTTGGAGACAAAATGCAATTTTTTGTTGTAACAAAAACAAAAATATGGAAGAAAAGAAACAGAGCTCAATGGACCCTTAGCTTTTGAGAGAAAAAGAAAAAAATAACATACAAGCAACACACAATTAGTTTGTTGCTAAGGCTTCTTTAAATAGTTAACCAAAAAAATATGATAAATGAAGAAATAATAAAAAAAGAATATGAAATAATATCCCCCTTATATTTATAAAAAATGTATGTCTTAATTAAAAACCCTTGAAGATGTTGAGAAAAGAATAACAAAAATATAGAACATAGCTAACCTCCCCAACTTACTTTTTTTTGTAACAAATCTTATTTTCCAGTCTCTAAACTATGACCTAAAAAAACTAACGCTTAGCAATGGAAAAATTGTAGTTAGCTAAAATATTTTTTTTTGCTTTTGTTTAATTTATTTAAATTTATGATCATAGCTACAACATAATTTTCACGCATTCTCACATTGTGGTAGTTGTTGCTGTATAGTGTGTTGTTTTTTGAGATGCAAAGTGTTGCGGTCCAGCTGCTAGTCTGATGAGTGGCTTTGATGATGACGCTGCTGCTCATTGTCTATTCTCAGGGTTTTAAAAACAATTTAATAATTTAATATATACACACATGATAATAATACTTGAGAGCTCTGTCGGATTAGGGTCATTGTTGTTAGGGAATAATTTAATAATGTGAATCTAAGTAAATATGACAAATAAATACGTATTTGTCACATGTGGTTACCAAATTGAATTTTTAGTTTGGTAAAAAAATAAACAAAAATAATCGGGTAGATTATTTGAAGGACACTTGAAGACGCTTATGAAGTGTCTACAATAATTCATCATTTGTGTTTTTATGGGATTAGGACCACTTAAAAGAATTACCAAAAATTGGTATTTGATTACCGTATTTTAATTAAATTAAATTGTATTTATCTTCAAATATCACACACTCTCCTCATAATAATTTTGATCTCCACTCCTTATCTTCGCATTTTCTTTTGTCCCCATTTATTGGCAAAATTCCCATTTTACCGACAAACAAATGACATGCTAACAATCTTCCAGAAAAACCAATTGGAAACTAAATACAAATTCATAAATTTTCGGAGAAAATATCTTCAACCAAAAGTAATTCTCAACTACTGGAAATTTATGACATGTTTTAAAGTAGGCAAAATTGAAACATAAAAGCTACACACACGCACTCAACAACCAAACAAGCATCACCAATGATTCCCAGCATTGACAGACAATGTGTAAATTTATGAAGACATTTATTAGACAACCAGACACATTTTTAAAATGCTGCAGTTTTGAGAGAAAAACGAGATGCATCGCAAACAAAATTCAAAATCCCCAAAAACATTCTCCCCATGTTAAACAAATTTGTTTGGGGATTTTAATAAAATGTCAAACGAAAAATAGGAAACCTAGAGAAAATTGAGTGCATCAGAAACATTTATTGAAAGCCCCAAAAAACTTCACATCACATAAAAAACATTTTTATCACCTGATTTGGATGAAATAAGACACGATTAGTACAATAAATTCTTGTTGAATTTTCTCCCCACATCACTCGTTTTGCTAAATTGAAATTTCAAAAAGCATTCTTCCAAAATCATGAAAATGTTAAAGCTACATTGGACACCAACACCACCATTATGTTGTTGTGCTGGGTGTCATAAATTAATCTTTCATTTGAGGCGGAAAATATTTTGTCACTTTCACAGGCATTTATGGGTTGTTCCTGTCATTCTTTGGTGTGTGTGGCCCAAATAGCTCAAGGGTTTTGATTTTCCCTTCAATCAAATGAATGAACTGAAAAGCAGTGGAAAAAAACCCGAAAGTGTTATTCCATTATTTTTTCATATTTGTTTTATGTGTTTTAGTTTTTTTTTATTCCAGAGATGTTCAATCATTGATGCATAAAAATGAATAATTGTCACTTCCTGTTCGTTTCGGTTATTTTTTTGGGGGTTATGTGTACGTGAGTGTTTTAATTTTTTTTTCGAAATTTAGAAAAATGTGTTTTTCAAATTTATAAATATTAATAAAAAAAGAGTCTCGGTGGCGAGCATTTGCTGTCCTATAAATTACTAGGAAACCGAAGAAAAATCCTTTAACAGAAACCTTCTTTGTAGCACCCTAAAATATGAGGCACTTCAAGTTTCATTTATTTAAATTTTCATTTAATTCCATAAAAAAACTGTACAAAATATTTCTGATATACATCGCTTAATTTCACAGAATGGGTTTTGAAATGTGTTCCCACGTTGGACGCCAATAATCAAGTAATTATTACTTTAAAAAAATGACTGTTAATTTGGTCACCTGACAGATGTGTGGGTTTAAACATGTAAAAATCAGCCATTTTCAACCATAATAATAATTTGTAGACCAAATACAGAAAACGAAAAAAATTGCTTAGCTTGAGAATTCAATTATTTGATTAAAGCCAAACATTTTTATTATGATAATAAAATCAAAAATACGAGTATTTCCTAATTATGAAATATTTGATATGGGTTTTGAAATGTGTTCCAATAATCAAGTAATTATTACTTTAAAAAAAAATGACTGTTAATTTGGTCACCTGACAGATGTGTGGGTTTAAACATGTAAAAATCAGGAGTTTTCTTCATAATCAATAATAATTTGTGAACCGTGAACTAAAAATCGAAAAATTCCGCCCAGCTTTAGAATGTCGTTTTTTGGTTAAAGGCAAACATTCTTATTATGCGAATAAAAAAATATATTTAAATTTTTAATATCTATTATATCAAGTACAAATTATTCCGTATTAGCATTTACAATCCATTGTCGATCCTATTCCACTCACTGGTGAACTGTATTATAAATATCTTGCAACACATGCCACAAATTGTAATATTTTCCTAAAAAATATTTACCGATCTTGTAACAACTACCTGCTTCTTATTATTTCTTCTTGTTGTTTTTCTAATTTGTCATTTCCACATGTGTGGCTTATCTCGGTATGGGGTCAAGGATTCTTAAAGAGTCCTTTGGAACATGTGTTCCCTTTACAGTTTGTAAAAACAAAAACAAAACACTTAAAATGGAAAACAAGGTACTTCGATTCGAAAGAAAAGGGAAAAACATGTGGAGGATAGAATCACAAAAATACTATCTCTCTTAGGACCTAAATTAAAAGAGACATAACTACTCTTCCAATAAACGCTTTTATAGGCATATATACACAATTTTGTCCTTAACATCGTGTAAACCTATGTTGGGCGCCATTTATTCTATTTGTTCCAAAAAACCATACATGAATGTGAATATAACCATTCAAATGATTTTGAAATAATCTAGAATTTAATCTACAATGGCCCATGTTGGGTGCCAATAAAGCAATGCAGGGACTCCCAGAAATATAGCGTCTATATAATACATCACCCTAGATATATTTTAACAAGATTAAAAGCTGATTTCATTTAGATTCTTAAAAACCTTCTTTGGGCCCCACTGAATATTGTGCAGCCATTGAATTGATCGTGTTTCCTAATAAATATTACTTCATAGAGTATGCAAATATTAGGATTGCTGATTATATTCAGCTGTACCAAAAAGTATTTCAATATCACGTTGGGTGCCATGTCACATATTTCGATATGCTGCTGTTTTTTAAAGTTGCAGTAATCTACTGTTCATTTTGAACTTTTTAGGTTAATATTTCAATTTCAATAAGTTGCACTACTTAAGATTTGTGTATATATTTTAAATAAAAATTTCACATATTGCTGGTGCCATTGTAAACATTTGTAATAACCAATCACGTTGGGCGCCATTACACATTTGCAAAAAATTATCAAAATTTAATACCTAATTTAAAAATAAAATTTGCAGTACTTTATCGATAATCCACGTTGGGCGCCATTTAGTATTTTTATCTATAATTATGTTTTTTTTTAATGAAATTAAAGTGTCTTTTTAAACCTAAGCAATTTAAATTTGAGTGTCAATGATACATGGGTATCATCACAATTTCCAAAAATAATTTATTTATAAAAAATATTTTTTGCGAAATTGAAATATTCGAATACATAGAGCTTGTATTATATTTAATTTTATTTTATTAATTGTTTCCTGTCATTATTATGAATATTCGTTGGGCGCCATTAAATTTAATTTTTATAAATGTTGATTTATATTTTTGTTATGGGGATAAGCAACCCTTTTAAATTATATGAAGCGAAAACTAATATTTATTCCGATTAAATCCCAAGAAATCTGCCCATGTTTATTTTGATTTCCTCTAATAAAATGCAACAGATCATTAATCAAATTCATAGAAATATTATTTAATTTTAATTCAAGCAAAACGCAATCATACATAAATACAAAAATCTTCACATACATCCAACTGAAGAAAATGAAGCACACCACTCATATCTTTAACACCATCATAAAATAAAGTTGCGAAAGTATTATTGAATTTTCTAGGGAATTTCCAAATGGAATCTGTTCTTAAAAGACAACATTCACACATAGAGTCAATAAAACACTTAAGTGAATGCGGAACTAAATAAAAAGCAATTTTTTAAAAACAGAAAATTGAGGATTTCTAAATATTTATTTGTTTCAATAGATTTCAACACTAGAAAGGGATTTATCAAACATGTAATAGTTTATTAATGTTGCCGATGATGACAATAGAGCTGATATTCATCATTTGTATGCGAGCAGCATCCATCATCATTTTTTTCACTCAACTTCATCATCATTGAGGTTTATTGCATTATTTTCATGTATAATAAAAACAAAACCAAAATATTAGATTTATTATAATTGGTCCACTATAGTCGTGTTGTTTTTATTATTGTTTATAAAAAATGTATATGGCCCTCATATAAGTTCATAAAGCATAACTCTACTCCATAAACTACTCACACGCACACAGAACATACCTCATACCTCATTCCTATGACCAGGGCTGCCAGATTTGACGATTTATCGTCATTTTGACGATTTTTTGGTCAAAAATTGAAAAATGACGATTTGACGATTTTTGCCCAAAAAATGACGATTTTTGGTCATTTTAGTAATATTGCAATATTTGGGTTCTTTTTGTTATGGCAACATCAAAAATGTATAAAGCGAAAGAAAAAGTAAAAAGAATTTGAATATTTGGCATATGTGTGTGAGGTATACTTTGTACTGTTACAAAGCCAACAACAGTTTACGTTTACCCAGATAGATGAAAAACTACCAATCAGCCGTTCTCTGGGTAGACAGCAACAAAACAAATAAAAGTTAACGGTTGTACGGAAGGTAATGGTATTACCCCATTCCTCAGCAAATGTTGAGCGTGTTTTCAGCCAAGTAAATCTTAATAAAACGAAAAGTCGAAATTCCCCCAATAAGGATTCAATGGAGAAATTTATACCAAAGATTATTTAAAAGTTAACAAAACAAATTGTTATGATACGTTAATTAAAACCGACATGTTGAAAATGATTAACACAAATATTTCTTTTCAAAATGAATGACTTTATTAAAGTCGAAATGACTATTCAAATATTTATTTATAAAATAAATACATTTCTTGATTAGCTTTCAAAAACGTGTTTAATAAATTGAATACCTCTTTTATGTTCATTTTAATAAAAAAATATATTTAAGGTAACCCCCCCCCCCCCCCCCCCCCCCCCATTCTCGATTTTTTATTTTCAAGATTTTCAATGGGCTGGTAAATGAATACCAATGCTTATTAAGGTTTGTAACTTTGCACATTTATATTTGAAGATTTAAAGAGGAAGAAAAATAATTTACAAACAAATTTTGTTGTTGATTTGTTGTTGTTTTTTGTGATCAAAGAAAAGTCCTTATTTTTGATGGCGGGCATGATAACTCCTCACTGGAACATCGGAATCCGAAAATTCCAACGGTTTTAGAAAGAGTACATGTCTGGCTCTCGTATCAACTAGGATTATTGACTTTGAAAAAATATTTTTGGAAAATCGTCGATTTTTTACCAACAACCAAGTTAAAAAATAAGGAAGATCTTCACCGATTGGCTTTATCCTAGTTCATACGATAGCTATACACTCACAGAGAAACGTGTAAAAATTTGAAATCGATTGGGTTATTAGTTTTTGAGTTATCGTGCCCGCCATTCGCAAAAAAATGTTTTGAGAAAAACGCGTTTAAAGTTTGAGAAGCTCTTCAGCCGTCACATGATGCTGACACAGTAAATCGGCTATATCTTCAAGAGTTCTTGAAATTTTTACTTGAAATTTTGCAGGGACATTCTTGAATTAGTGTAGATTGGAATTAAGTCAACAAAAATTTTGATCCCGAGAATGGGGGGGTCCCCTTAAATATATCTAAATGTGCGTATTTAAATTTTTGACGATTTTTGATAAAAAAAATCGTCATTTTGACGATTTTTCCAAAAAAAAATCTGGCAGCCCTGCCTATGACTTATGTTCTATATTGAGAGAGAGAAAGAAAAAAATGCCGCCTTCACAAATTTGAGAGCAGAAAAAAGCAACAAATATAAACATTTCAACTGTGGAATGTTGTTCATGTCATAATTATGATTCCAATAAAAAAAAGACAAACAGAAGCAGATCATGATTATGAAGTTTATGATGATGCTATTGATGTTGCTACTACTACTGACTCGCTTATGCCTATGATGCTATGGTTTCCATATTGTTTTTTTTTTTCTTTGTAAAAAATGTTTATATATTTGTGGTTTTTGCCGCAAATAGTGATGGAAAAAATGTTACATTTTGTAAATAAGTTATTTCCTGTTTTATTAAACATAACAACAACAAAAATGGAAGTTTACACAATGTATGCTATTTAATGCAGATTATATGTTATGTGTGTGTGTCTGTTTTATGCGGGGAAGTTTTAAACCTTTCAGAGTATGGGGACAATAAATTGACAATGGGAAAACAGTAATTTAAGGGTTTATAAATGCATTAATAACAGATATGGGTTTCCAAATCTACCACGGAAAGGGAAATAAAGAAACTGAAATAAAAAACATTGTGCACATTGGGTTTAATAATAAAAAAGAACTATTAAAGTATTAACTGAAAAAATACAAAAATGGGGCCCAACGTGAAAATTGATGTTGAAGCTATTGAAAAGAAATATTTTTTTAGTATCCATATTGGGCGCCATTATAAGATTATAATTATTGGATAAAACAACAACTATCAGAGATGTCAGCAAGAAATTAGGTTCTTATTGGGCTCCATTAATTTCACATGCATTTCGTTCTCAACATTTAATGTCAATTTAAAAAATTTATATTTAAAAATTGGGCGCCATTTTGATTTTGAAACAATTTTTTTCAAATTTAAATATCTAGAGTATTCTTCGGAAAATTTCTTTAGATCTTCAATACATTACATACATTTCTTTATTAATTCCAATAAATCTCCCACAACTGATCTACAATTAAAAAAAATAACAACAACGCAGAAAACCTTAACCTCAAAACGTTACATTACATGTTGTTATACTTATCAAAACGAGCTATGAATATCAAGTACATCGTTCAGTGTTTTCATTTTAATTTATATTACACCAATTGAACTTTGGAAATAACAAAGTGTTTTGCTCTTGAATGCCGCCGCTAGAGTGAACAAATTCAAAAGGTGTAATAAAGTGGGCCAAAAAGATTACATTCTACATGTGGCAATTTCCATATTACCATGCATGCCACACACACCTAAACTCTCTCACCCAAAAGAAGTCTTCTTACATTCCAATGAATGTGCTTTTCTTTTCGTGTAAAATGGATAATCTATATGCAAAAGTGGTTCATAACCACAACGGTACGTGTGATAGGTAACCACTTGTTGTTGTTTCTTTATTTTCAATACCTACAACAGTTTGCTGCAATTTTTTGTTGAATGGGTTAAGAGCATTTTGTTTTTTGTTCTGTTGTTTTGTAAATGCGGCCTTTTGATGCCATGACAATTGTCTTTCCTCGGTGTTATCGAAAATCTTTTAGCTTGGTGGTCTCAAATAATAGGTGATGGGGTGCCCTCATCATCGCCTAGTGGTGGTTGTGCAGAGAGTGAGTATTGTATTGTAATTTGTAAAGGCAATTCAATTAAGTATTCGGTATTTTCAGTTTTTGTTGTTGCTGTGTGGTATTATTCTTCCATTCATTGCGAGTTTGTATTGAAATGTTGTGAGATTTTGGTTGGCTTTGTTTTCATTATAAATTAAAATTTCTATTTTGTTTTTCTGGAAACTTAATTTTTGTTTAATGTATACCATGGGATTTTTTCTTAAACTGACCTAATTAATATAAAATTGGGAGGGAATGAATAATTAAATTGGGTTGGGAACAAGGGAAGAGTTTATCGGCTTCCATATATAATTATTCAATTAGGATATCGATTGAATATGAGAGAAAATATAACTGTCGAAAATATTTTTTTGTATATGATCTGAATTTGCTATATAGTAATTGGGGTATTTAACACAGGCCCGACGTTGGGCGCCATTTGATATAAATAATTAGAAATCTTTGAAAAAGTATTCAATTAATAGTTCCCTGGTTTGAATACATTTTCCTCAGTTTTGTTATCTCAATCTCGATCGCTTATCTCAATTGTTGGATGGTTGTGGTCTCACTTTGGGCGCCAATTTAACCGTGCCACAAATTATATAAAGCTAATTTTATTGGTCAGTATCAATTT
Organism: Musca vetustissima; assembly: GCF_032173495.1. Taxonomy (NCBI): domain Eukaryota; kingdom Metazoa; phylum Arthropoda; class Insecta; order Diptera; family Muscidae; genus Musca; species Musca vetustissima. The sequence continues at coordinate 19,250 of NW_026882631.1, forward strand.
AAAGCAGATTTTACTGAGAATCACCTTGGGTTCCATCAAAAAATTATGAATGAGGTTCCACGTTGGGCGCCAATTTAACCGTGCAATAATTTTAACAAAGTTAATTTATTCGTGTTTTATCAATTCATACTATTTAAAGCGATTTAACTGCATTACCTTGGACAGAACCAATCTTTACTATTTAAGGAATATTTCACTAAAATTCACGTTGGACGCCATTTGGAAAAATTAATATTTTTTTCAAAATTAAAAATATTCCCAGTAAAATCTTTAGTTGCATACAACATTTTTATATTCAGACTTCAGACCTTTTTGTTTTTAATGAACATCTGTTGTGCCTGAATTCGGTGGTTTCATGTTGAGATCCACAAAATCTATGTACAGGTTAAATGGTGTTTGAAATTGCAATTAAAGCACCAAACTCTAGGCATACACTTTATATTTTACTATTTGAAAATACTTTCATTGAAACTCACGTTGGGCGTCACATAAAAATTATGATATTTTCTTCGAAATGAAATCCAAGCCAGAGAGAACTGTCTTTTTCTACATTTTTCTCTTTATTTTTTTCAATTCCAATTGGCACCTTTTAATCAAAAAAAAAAATAATTATATGATTCCGAAAATCCCAACAATTATTTTTCACTCACGTCTTCCTCTTCATTTTACAAATATCCTTTATTTCCTGATACAATTACAAAAATGCCAATTGTTTCCTGCCTCTTCATTTTATTTAAATATTCCCCGAAATGCATCCTTTCCCTCCAAGGCACGTTGGAACTCTATATCTCCTTTCATTACAATTTCCTGTCATCGGTTTCATTTGGATAATCTCCAAATCTCCCAAAAACTACCTCCTTTTCCTGTGACAACTTTTGAGGCACTTCATCATAGATTAGATGTTAATCCTTAAAATCTTCCTCCATACAACAACAAAAAATAGTTTTCCAACTAATTTCCCTTTAGTCTAGACATTAAAAGCAACGCTTGAGGGATCCTAATTACAACTACATTAAAACAATGGGGAGAAAAACGAACAACAACAACAACAAACTTTAAGGAACATTTTAATGGACTTCCCTTCAGGCTACTTCATAAAAATCTTTAATTTCCTTTTTATAATATTGCGCAGAACAACAACAAACAACTGTAAAAGAAGGGGGAATTTGAGAGAAAACGAACAAAAAACGCACCTCCAAAAGCGAGCATAAAATATCTGAGGGCTCCCCCACACTCCCATGGGGGAAATGCACTCACTTACTGCATACATATGATCATGTTATTCATATGCAAGGCAGCAGGGCCCCCAAACAACCACAGCTACCATCAGACACAACCACTAGTTTGTTGTGCCACTGCTGCAGTTGTTGTTGCTTGCCAGCAAATCCCTGCAACAGATGTTCAATTTTCGTTTGTAATGAGTCTTGCCTCAGTGCAAACGTCCGCGTCCATGGTACTGTTGTTGTTTTCAAAGTTGTTAAAGGTAATTTTAAAAATAGAAATTGTAAAAAGATAGCTCGTGGTATTAGTTCGGCATGTTTTTTATATGCTACCGCGGCTGCCTGCACTGCGAGTTCTTTTGTTCTTTACTAGCTGCTCGTTTGTGTTGTTTTTTTTTATTTTTTCGTGTTCGTTTCTTTTAAAAATAGTTTTCAAAACAATTTCTCTTTGAGTAAGGATAGTTCTTGAAGGAAAATTGAATAAAGAACGGGGTTGGTGTGATAAGAATGGGTAATCAGTGAATTTTTATATTAAATTAAAAGCACTATCAAGCCAAGATTTGAATGTTTTTATTGATCCTTGATTTTTTGTATTCAATTTGGGAAATATTCTCCCCATTGTTGCTACAGGATCTGTTGTTTGTCTTTGGTTTATTGGATATCTGAGAGCTATTCCTTTATTATTGTTTTAAATATTATTTCTCTTCTATGTGTTGCTTTTCATTTCCACGCTATATTGACCCCAATTATTATACCTCCCTCCATACAATGTTATTATTTTTCATTCGTTTTTTTTTCTTTATTCATGTACATCATTTGCTACGTGTAACGTATTTTGTATTAGTGTGTGAGTATGTGTGAGCATTATATATTCAATGAAGCTACATGTAAAGTAGCGGTGGAAAAACTAACCACGCACCGGAAATCATTCATATACTCTCCATCACACACACACACTCGTGCGCATACACACCAAGTACAACAATTCACTCAAGTCACTTAAATGTTCAATGGAGATATGGCAAAGGAATAAACGCAAATTATTTAAATTTATGCTACAAAATGATGGACTTGTATATGATTATCATTTTTTTATGTAAAAGGAAAATGAGGAAGACACACACACAAAAGGTGGGGAAGCCACATGTATTATATACACCAATACACACAGATAAACCAACCAAAGCACATATAACAATAATTCATATTTATGCTACTGTTTGAACAAAATAATACTCTGTGACCACAAAGTAAATGATCGTTATAATCAAGAGTCGATGTACAGCGTATGTGTGTGTGTTGTTGTGAGTGTATTATTATAAAGTTCATTGTTTTGCTTGTGTATTAATAACTAGCTTATTTATGTAGTTAAGTTATATGAAAGAGTTGCCATTGTGGTATATTTTTCTCGTTGAAGGAAGTGGGGGAAACAATAAACTATTGCTTTTATATCTTGTAGCTTATTTATGACTTTGTTTTTGGTCTTCTTCTTCTTCATAGTTGTTATCCTCTTGGGCGGTCTTACATTTCAATCATCTTGTTTTCTTCCTATCCGCTTGGTGTATTTCAAATCAAATGATTTACTTTGGGAGGGGAACAAAGTTTTACCCTTCCACCGATATATAGTTTCTTGCTGTGGTTTTGTGTCAAGCTGTCATTATGTTTGATGTCTTTCTGTTCATTTTGACATTAATGTGAGACACAATGGTAAAATGTTAAACAAATGTTGTCTTCTACACATTTTATATGTGGATGTTGTATTCGATTGTTTATATAAATACATAAAATTGTCGTGGTAAAATGTTATGGGGAAGGGATTGGATTAGGGACTGTGGAATTGAATTGTATCGAAAATGTTATTGATGTATAAAGACATAAAGGTGTGCACGAAATTGATACGTGGGGAACATTATAAAAATCTAAAGTTTTTTTTTAATACATTTTATCTATATGTATAATTATATGTATAATTTAGATTCGCAATTCCATTTTATTGAACTTAGTGTATTATAAATTTTAATGGGGAAGTGATTGAGATTGTGGACTAGGCAGTAGCCAAAATGTCAGTGGTGCATAAACAAAGGTGACTAAATTGAAACGTGGAAAGCATAAAGAAAATCTAATATATATATTTTTTTAATAAATTGTATCTATTTTTTGGTTAATATATATTTAATTCGGATTCACAATTTTATTGAACTTATTTAACGTTTGAAAAAATCAAGTTCTCAAAAATTGGTTTGTAGTCTGAGTAAAAATGATTTATTTACTACAGACCCTAAATTTGGGTTATATAATATTGAAATATTTATTTATATACGATTTATGTAATCGTTTTCAAAAAATATTATTAAAAGTATATATTTAAAAAATAAGTATTAAGAAAAAACAATTAAAAATTAAAAAAATTTCGTTTTTTTATTTTTTAGAAATGTATGTTTTTATAAAAGCACAATTTTTAAATAATTTCAAGATTTTTGATTATTAATTATTTGTTTTTAATATTAAAAAAACCCATTTTCATCAAAAATATTATTTTTTTTTTTTTTTGATAAATAATAAAAATCTTTATTTTTTAATAATTTTAAAGTTCAGAATAATAATTTTAAAACCTAATATTCAGAACCTTATTAAACACTTGGAGTAAAAAATTAATTATTTTTAATAAAATAAATTTATATATAAAAATGAAAATTGCAAAAGTTAATTTAGAAAAAAAATTTAATTATATTAATAATAACTGATTTTAAATATATATTTTTGAAAACAAATATAAAAAAATTTTATATGCAAAAAATATATGTTTTTTTTACAAAATAAATTATAAAAATAAATGTTATTTATTTAATCAGTTAAAAATACTGCAATTTATATATTTTTTACGTTCAAATATTAAAAAATATGTTTTTTAATGAAATAAAAAATTATTATTTTTTATGTATGACATTTGGTAATATTTATTTTTTTAATAACAATTCTTTGAAAAAAAATTTTAATAAAAAACAAGAAAATAAAAAACTTTTATTAAATTTTATATTTTTGAAACCGATACAATTATAAAAAAATTGAAATATATATTTATCATTAATTTTTTGATAAATAATGTATTGGTTTTACTTTTAAGAAGTTAATTTTTATAGTTTATTATTTGTTAGACTTTTGTTTATGTTTTTTTTCAATTTTTAATATTTATTATTCCAATTTTTGACAATTTAATTTTTTAATTTTAAAAAATTTAAATAAAAAAATAATATTTTATATTTAAACATGTTTTTTTATTTAATTTCAATAATTATTTTCTTGAAAAGGCGTACAAATAATTAATACCATAATTAATAATTAATACCATAATTATTTGTAAGCCATTATATGCTTTATTTTAATTTAAATATTTTTCCTAATTATTTTATTTTCCACAAAAAATAATTACATTTCACTTTTCCACTTACCACAACAGAACGTATCCAATTCAATTTCATCCATTTTCAAAACCATCTTTAGTCTTTAAATACTAAACGAGGATTGAATAGAATTCAATATAAGAATATCTTCTTTACACACTCGGTAAAAAAATCGCAAAATCAATTTCCGAAAAATCCTTTAAATTTTAAAATCGAAACTATATTTTTTCGATTGCTTTCTTTTTCACAAAAATTCACTATTTTTGGCTATAATAAATAAATATGCATTTGTTTGTTTCATATGACGTCTATAGTATATTGGAAAATTACATTTTCCTTTGATTTTACACATACGATGCGTTGTTAAGAACGTTTAAATGTGATAGATGATCGAACGAATGAATTGTTTTCAATATTTAATTTTTTGTTTGTTAACGCGCGCAAGCGTATAAGCTGCGAGACCTTCAACTTCTTCCACAAAACGCATACACACAACTACTTAGCTTGAGTTAAGGATTGTTGGTTGGGGTTCTGTTTGTGGTACAAAACCAGTGAGACAAACTTCTAACCAATAACGAACGAATGACAGTGGACGACAATACAACTACAATGGTCAATGAGCACACGAGCACAGCGAATGGGTCAAGAGAGTAGAATTCTCAGAGAATAAACTTTGTTTAAAAAAGGAAAATCAAGGTATTCTTCTCCCAACTCTCACCTACCTTTGTGGCCAGAAGAAAGAGAGGGAGTAAATTAAAACTATATATAAAAAATATTTATAAATACAAAAATTGTGCATTGATGGTAACACATACAAACACACAGAGCGACAGACATACATATATTGTGGCTTAAACACACACGCCATATAGCCAGCCATACGTATAAGTAATGAAAAACGTTTAAATTGTTTACTGAACATTATTTCCATGGGATGGATTTGTCGCCACTATTGCTGCTACTGCTTTCCGTGTGTAGTACGTGCCTGTTTAATATAAAAATTATACAAAAAAGTAATTGGTAAGCCCTACCAAATGCATAGCTCTTTGTATACCTTCTTCTTCGTTGTCGTCTTCTCCATGCCCCCTTTACAAAAATAATTCAAAACTTTATTTTCGTTTCGAACTAGCCCGCCCGCTTTAACGTCTACGTTTTGTATTGACGCCATTTGTCATATAAATTTGGCGTAACTGCAACAGCTAGCCAAACTTAAAACTTGCGTCCATAATTAATTGATATTGAATTGCTATAAAAAAAAGATCCGTAATGACCAAAACAATTATTGGGTCTTTTGGTAAAATGCTTAACCATTCTTTTGTTTAAATGCATTTTGTTTTGTGTGTATTGCTACTTCTCTTTTTTCTTAAATGTCATATTTGCCTTTACTAAATGAAATAAGCCAATGTAGCGGCAAATTGCCTGCCATAATGAAATGAATGGTCGTTAGTCCCTATTTGGTATTTATTAGAAATTTTGTTTGCCAAACAAATGATGACAGTTAGAAATGTCACAATTAGTTGGCTTATTAACGGTCTTTAAGACATTTTTGTGTTAATGTGTTGAAATGAAGACATTTTGACGCCTTGTCAAAAAAAAAAAGTTGGACAATTTTTTTTTCTTGTTCCATTCAAACATGTTTTATCAATTAATTGATCTATGATAATAATGAAGTGTTGAAATTAGTTCCCATAGTAATTAATTTAAAAATTGGCTAATTTGGAAATGCATAATTTTGAAACTTCAAAAAATTGTTTTCTAAACCATAATATTTTAATTCATATTTCTAGACTCAGAGCCTTTGATTTTTTTCTCAGGAAGGTTCTCGGAAGATTTACATTATTTTTTCATATACAACAGGACATTTAAAAATACATCTACATCTATAAGAAGATTTAAAAACAAAAACACCAAAATTAATCTAAATTTTTTATGATTAGATTTATATATATTTATTTTGAAAGCATTTGAACCCTATTGACCCTAAAGCCTTTAATTCCTAGAAATATTTTTGAACAGAATTGAGCCAGTGATTGGATACTCTCTGAATCCATGTTCATGTTTTGATATGTCCCATATATAAAATCTTGGTCTATTTTCGATATGTGAAGGTCTTAGCCGCATTTTCCAATTCAAGGCACTGCAACTTGGCAGTTCGTGTTTTTAAACGGTTTTTGCAGAAAATATTCCAAATTGGCTCACATTTTCCTATAGTCCCTAACTCCAGGGGCTATATACTTGCCATTAAAGATTCTTAGGAGGTGACAAAAACATTTCGAGAACAATTTTTTATATTGGCCAATGTTTGGCATCATTTTTAAGCAAATTGAAGGTCCTTGGCGCATTTCAAACCTACACATTCCGGGTTCTTTGTGAATAAACAACTTCTTCACAGAAAATTTTGTAGAAGATCCTAGCCAAATTTCCCAATCTAAATGTCTGAAATTTGGTATTTAATTTTTTCTGAGGATAGACAGATAATTTACAGTGTAAGTCCATGTACTTTGGATGCGGATCTTATAGGGAGTTTTGCTGGTTTTAAGTTTTTTTTTTTTCAGTGCTTCTGAACATTTTTGATAAACCGATTGATCGCTTTTAGGGAGAGATTTTTGAATGGCAGAGAAGTGAACCCAAAATAAAAAATTATAGAAAAAGAACAGTATAAAGAGGCTAAAGAATCGAAGCTAAAAACTTGACCCCAACAAAAATGGAATACAATTGAGGTATTATGTTTCTGAAACTTTTTTTGAAAACCCGATTGATCGCTTTTAGAGATTTTTGAATTTCAATGGCTTAGAAGTGAACTCCACATTTTAAATTAGAGAAAAATAAGTTGGAATTTATATCCAAATTTTTCTCAACTATGTAAGCAATAATCTGCCGATTAGTGGAAATCATTGATTTTCTTAGCGTCTTCAAAATATAGTATTTGTTTGTTTTCCCTTTTTTCTCTTTAACCTATAAAATTAATGAAAATCAATGACTTCTCCTAGGTCTTTGTTTATTTTCTCCATTTTTTCTCTCCCTAACCTATAAAATTCACAAAACACTAAATCACAACAGGTTATAAATTTTTGTTGATGTGCATAAAGTCGCCAATATGAATGGCGACAAACAAATTCACATACAAAACGGCAAATGCAAAAACAACTAACAATCAAATAATTCTTACAGGAATCATATTGCCATATTTTTTTTTTTTAATGTTGACAAACGTGATTAAAATTTTATGTGCGTGAAAGAAATAAAATAACAACAATCACAACGAATAAATGTGCTACCTGTTAACTATCATAATTTCATTTGAAACCATTAACATATGTAGTAGCAACAATATATTGTAGGATTTTAATGGCAATCTCTTTGTTGTAGTTTTTTTTTTTTTGTTCTTCATTAAAATTATTTAAATTGTATACCAACAAAACAAGTAATAAATTCAAACATGAATGTTATTTGTTTGGCAAACATAAAAGCCAAAATCCATTCCCATGCTTATATGTCAGGTGTGCGCATGCGCACATGCCTTTTTTCTACCTTTTAAGGATTTGAGTTATTGTTTTTGTTTTTCTTATTTTTTATTATGTGGAATTTGTTTTCGATTTTTTTTATATTCTGCTGTTTTATGTTAATTAGTTATGGTTGTGTGTTTTTTCTTTTTGCAGAACAACAAATATTGGCTATGTTGGTCACGATTTTATGATTTAAGGATTAACATGGAAATGAATGCATGCATGAATGTTTGTTGCGGCAACAGAAGAAGGTAAGCTATTGTTTATTTGTTCTTTTTTATTTGCTACAGGTCCTTTGAAATGCTATAGAATGTTGATTATAAATTCCTTTCTTTTCTATGATGAAAAGGAAAAGTAAAAAGATTCGATGATAATGTCACTGCCTTGGTGTTTGAAATTCTTAGGATTTTTCCGATAATAGAAGAAAGGAATTTATAAAAAAAATATTGAAATAATTTATGAAATCTAAAGAAGACACCTCACAGTTCCAGTTTTACAACTTAGACCCATGTATCCTATTCTTCTCCATAAAATACTTTTAAAAAGTGGTTTGACTATAAAAACCGTTTAGAAAATTATTTTATTTTTAGAAATAATTTCGAATAATTTTCTGGTTTTCTGTTGGGTGTTCAACCTACAGAAATTTCTTTAAGACCACGTACAGAATATTTTTAACCAAAGAGGACATTCGGAAAAGTATTTTAATTTCAAATAAGTTTATAGATTTCTTAGCTTTTAAAGGGCCTCTGAAAATAATTTAAAATTCGACGATTTCTTAAAAGTTCATCTATTCTAGTTTCCTCCTCAACACTTTTAGAATGATAATCTGCCAAATGGAAGACCTAAAAAATGTTTTCTGCCTACAGGAAGCGTTTTTAAAGTTTCTAACCACCGAACACATTTTGAAAAGGCATTTTGAAATCTCCCTGATTAGTGGACTCTTCAGATGTTCTTAAATATGGAAGATCTTCCATGGTATTGAAAATCCACTTTGAGTTTCTTCTGAATACTTTGCATAGACTATATGGTTATAGTAGATCCCTTCAATATTCATCTATATATTGAATAGCTTTTGAAAATATTCCTGGCTGAGGACTTCTTCACTTATTCAGTTTACAGAACTTATTCAGCTTACAGAACATTTTTTCTGAATTCTGAAAACAGACCTCTTGAGAGTTAGTTTGTCCATACTATTCCTATGATTGTTCATATGTCCATAAAAGTCCTTCTCTAAGTGTTTCCCTCTCTCTCTTTCCCGAGGGAAGAAGTTGTTCTTCTGTCCCTTTATTCTTTTTTCATGGGAATAATTTTAAGACCTCACCATCTGTCCATTTCTCATAATTTTTTGTGTGGCCATACCAAAAGTGAACTTCTGTTTCGAGTTCAAGTTCATTCAGTTCATGTTGGTATGAAGCTCACGTATTTATCCAAAAATGCATAAAGTATGATATGGAAAATCTTGATGGTTGTGTTGTGTGTGATGACAGATATGTCAAAATTAAAAATTATTATAAGGGAGAAATCAACATACCCACACACACAACTACAGAAACACAGCAATTCACATTAATATGCCAATATTGTAACATTATCTCAACGAAAATATCAACGAAACATAAAATAGAGAGAAAACTTCATGGGAAACATGCAGGAGAGAGAGGGAAAAGAGTGAGATACTATAGGTCTTGGTAATATAAGGTCTTCGTTTTAAACTCTCTCGACAAATGTTTTCAATTTAAAATAATTTTATTACCACTTTACAAACAAATTGCCAAAATGTATTTTTAAACTTCCCTATATTCAATTGTTATGGCCATTAAAATAGTTTATATTTTTACAAATTTATTTTTAATAAAAAAAAAACGAAAATCCAAATTTTTTATATTTATTTTCTATGTTTGTAAAATTTAATACAAAACTAAAAGGAATGACATTCATTGGACATCTATGGACATATGGCCAAATTGACAACATTTCCGTTGACCATATAAAATAGCAGCTGTAATAACAAAAGTGGCCAAAACAAATATGGGGCCTATGGGGTATGGAGGTGGGTGGTGGTCTCCAACTGACAATGTTGTAATAACATAAATATCTCTACAAAACACCATTAGAAAAAAAGCTAAGATACATTTTGAAGGCACACTTTTTTTAAAAAAAGTAATTTAAATCTTCGGTGTATAATTTTTGTAGCTACCTCATTTTTATTTTTTTTATTTTTTTCATTTTTATTGTTGTATATAAATGGCACGGAAGCTTCTATTATATTAAAATGTTTATTTTTTTACTCAAAACATATGGTAGCGCGTGCCATTTTCACAAATAAGCATTAAAATTGGAAGGCAAACAAACAAATATGACAACTTAAAGGTAATCACCATATTTGGCTAAAAAGTTTTTCCCATATAAGTGCATTGGCTTTTATGAAGTTATAAAAAAATATTTAGCCATTTAGTGTTGTGTGTGCTGTGCTATTGGAATTCTTGAACCCAAGAAAAAATCTCAACACCGTGCATGTGTGACATGAGGCATGTATGGATATTATAAACAAAAATATTTTACAAAAGTTCAAGCTGTCAATAAACGTCAAGATATCATTGTTGTAAATCGATTTGGAGTTGGAATAAATAAACAATGAAGTAAAATGAGTTTCCTTGGGAATGATCTAAATATTTCATATTTCCTTGGTCGAAAGATTTTCTATCAAGAGACATTCATTTTCTAAATTTGACCCATAATTTCCAAACAATCAGTATATTTTTATAGTAGAAGTTCTAAATTTTTTTAAAACAAATATATATTTTTATGGAATATCAATAGAATGAATTTCATTCTTCCTAAAAATCCTAAAAGTATGCACCAAAAAATATTTATATTAAAAATTTGCTTTAAAACGAAAATATACATTCGCAAATATAACTGTAGAAAAAGTAGAAAAAAATAATATTATATAAATTTTTAATGTATTTGAAAAGTAGTTCAGACAATTATTTTTAAAGTAGGCAATATTTTTAAAATGTGCATTCATATTTCATGTTACAAATTTAATTTGTTTAAAACAAATTACTATGAGAAAAAAATACCATTATTTTTATATTATAGGGTTGTAAACATGAATGATCAGATGTTTCATAATGCCTCTCTCATAAAAGTCCTGCTCTCTTTTTTCAAAAAAAAAACACTCTAGTAGCCGATTTTCACAATCCTCCCTAGATACCAATTTTTTATCATTAAAAAATTTTGCAATGAAAAAAAGATGATAATCGCTTGGTGCCAAGTCCGGACTGTATGACGCATGCATTAAAACTTCCCAACCAAGCTCCCGAAATTTCTGGTCACTGTAGATGTGTGTGGCCTAGCGTTGTCGTGGAACATAACACCTCTCCCGTTGGCCAATTCTGGCCATTTCTGATCAAACAGTCCAATTTTTGACAGTAGAGATCAGAATTTAGCGTTTGGCCACATGGAAGCCACTCATAATAAATAATCCCCTTCCAGTCCCACCAAATGGCCAACCTAATATATTAAATTATACACATGGAAATATTGCTAAGGTCCTAAAAGTAGGCACCACGAATAATTTTATTTTTAAACAGGAAAATAAATGAATTTAAATTCGCATGGAAGAATCAATAAATCTTGGGAAAACTTGTTTATTAAATTAATTTATGAGAGTACTCCTAAAAGTAGGCACCAATATTTTTCACATAAATTAAAAAAAATCGTTTAATTTGTCATTATTATTTTTTTGTGTAGAAGACCAAGAGGAGAAATAGAGGACTTAATTTTTGAATGATGAAAATTAAATCAATATTGGATCATAGAAGCGATTTTTCGATTCCAGATATTTAAAATATATATAAAATCATTTTTTTAGCCTAAAAGTAGGCATCAATATTTGAATTGGCCTTTATTTCTAAAGTCAGTATTTTACTTGACAAGGATTTAAGGCCCTTAGGTCGAATGCAGGAACCCATTGAACACAAAAATTAAAAAATATATATTTTAAATGTGATTTTAGCCTAAAAGTAGGGATCAATAATTGATTTTGCCTCTATATCTAAAGTCAGTTTTGTACAAGATAAAGCATTAAGAGTTGAATATTCAAACACTATTTTTTAATTTCAAAATTAATAGTCAATTATAAAAGGTATCAGAATAGTCTTCCTTTAAGTATTTACCCTTTTGTGTCCTCCTGTCAATTAAAGTCAATTGAAGGATTGTCTAAAAATACAAATATATATTCTTAACAGCCCTCACATTATTTGCCGGCCAGACGAAAAACCAATTATAAACAGACTTATTAATTCTTGGCCATATTTTCTGAAAATGTCATTTTTATTTCATAAATTCAATATTGTCAATGTCAAAACTACGTTTAAATGTCACATTTATTTGCAATGCAATGCAAAAACCAGGCTGTTGTGAGCTCAGCAACGTAAACAATTTAAGCAAGACTTGTAAGAAAACAAAAACCCAAACACAAATATGTTGAAGATTGTGGATTACAAGTAGGCTGTCCTTCTCCTCACCAATTGATGTCTCTTCTCGGCTGTCATTGTTATTTTTAAACAGCAAGCGAGTGAGTGAATGCTCTGCACTTTAGTGACAATGATAATAATTTCCTTCTTTTTTTTTGTGCAAGCAGTAAAAGGCAATAACTTTGGCAAAAAAATAAACTGCAACAACATGCCGAGAAGCTTTTGAGTAATACGACACTTGTTTAAATATATACATTGTGAATATTGTGGGGATCTCGGTTTTTTTGGAATATTGGAGACGACAAAAGCGCAACTACAACAACCATGTGGCGCCTATACTTTTGATGACTGACTACCTGTGACTACTTCTCCTCCTAGCCATCTACTTTACGATGTAAACGTGCTAAACTAAAGCTGTATGTTTTTTTTTTTTCATTTGTCTGCTGATTAAATTATAACGCTTTGTCTGTCGTCTACAGGATGTCAAGATTGTTGTTGCCAATATTTTTGATTAGAGGTTGGTTACCTGTCTATGACACGGCATACTCACACACACACACATAGGTAGGTGTATAGGTTTGTTAAGTGTTAGATTGAAAGCAATTTTAAAGCCGTCGTCATCAGTTTTTTTGTCTTAGTTGTGAACTGTCATTAAATTCTCAAATCGTTTTTACATTAGATTGTCGGATATTGTTGAGAGATAGGCTTAGATACGACTACTGTGTGTGATGATTGTTATCGCGCTTTCAAACTGTCCTAATAAATCAGTAATTTTTTGATTGATGCCACCTCTGTGTTAAGAATATTAAATTAAATGTTTTCTAATTAGTTGTGAAAGAATTTCAACAATTTTAATGTGAAAGAAAATTAATGATATTGGAGTCGTTGTGTTGTGTGGGGGCGAAAGGGGTGAAGCGGTGGGTGTGTATAGAAAGGAAAGTCATTTTTTTATTAAGAAAAAATAACATTTCCGTCATTTTGAAGAAACAATGTAGGGCGTTATTTGTGGAAAACCAAGAGGTGTTATTAATAGGTGTTATAAATAGCGATCAGGAACACTTTTTAATTGGAGGCCTAATGACTTAATTTTATATAATTCAGGGATCTTTCTTTTAAAATATATGCAAATATTTTTATAAAGACGTAAGCGCCTGAGATATAGAAATATTTTTATCAAGGGCCCTAAAAGTGGGCACCACAAATTCCCAATTTTAATATTTTTCGGAATTTTTAAATAAGTTTTAAATAAGAAATATTGTTAAACTCCTAAAAACAAGCACTACAAATTCCCATTTCCAATAAGTCAAAAGCCAATCAAATAGGGAAAACATACTTATTAAATTTATTTTTAAAAATATATACATACACCACAAATTTCCATTTCAATATTTTTTCTCTGAATTTTTAAATAGAGGTCTACATATCGAATATTTTAATTTCCATTTGAAATTTTTTTTTTGAATTTTTAGGTTAAGTTCTACATATAGAAAAACAGGTTAAGGTCCTAAAAGTAGGCATCACAAATAACTTATTTGGGCAGAAAAGTAAATTATTAGTAGGTCGCATGGAAGTGTTAATAAGAAAAGGGCCAACTTGTTAATTAAATCAATTTATACAAAAAAAAAACATTGAGATCTCCTAAAAGTAGGCACCACAATGTATGACAACTTATCTATCATTTGCTAATCATCCTTTTAAAAGAAAAAGTAGCCTTCATTCAGGTCTTCATAAGAACTTTAATTTTTACAAAAACGAAAATATTTTTTTCCGAAAAGTATGCAGTACAATTTATCGGACTAACAAACTCCAAAATGTATGCTTCAGTTATTAATAGGACCTTTTTAATTGTCAAGTGATATTCTTTATAGATATCAAAAGAGGATTATTGGGACATTATTTTTGAATTGTAAATAGTATAAAGTAATTGATCATTCTTTAATAAGGAGAAGTGGTCAGGTCTTTATAAGAGCTTTCATACAATTTAACGATTTAATAAACTCTAAAATATATGCTTCAATTATTAGAAAGAACTTTCTAATGATCAGGTGATTTTCTTTAAAGAAATATCCGCATACAGAAGTTGTAGAGGTATCATTTTTGAAAAATAGAAAAATGTCTTCTTTTTACAATTATAGGAACTGTTGAGCACTATAATTTCAGTTTTCTAAAACTTTTTCCCACTTCCTCATTTCAATGATTTTATGTTCAAATTTTAATATCTATTACCTCTGCAGTGATTCGAAATTACTTTCCAGCAAATTTTACTCCCACAAAATTAAGTCAACAATTATCCGAGCTCCAGTCGAGCAGATGTGCAATAAAATGTTCTTTGCTTCTGCTTCCTTTCTTTCTACCATCTCAACTACCAAAAAACTTTTGTTTTTTCACTTAATTTTGCGCTTCTCAGAATTTTTCTTCTTCACCAACTTAACAAAAAATTGTTCTTGTTGTTGTGTAAATTAAGCAATTTATCCATTGCTTTAAGTTTAAATCGATTTTTTCGCCTTATTTCAGTGTAAAAATTGAAATGATTCAAAGAATTGTAAACAATGTGCGTGCAAAGAACAGACAAATTTTCGAATTGTGTTGTTTTTATTTTAATTTTAAAAGAGTAAAATGTTTTGTTTAAGCAAAAGAAACTAGCAGACATTAACATTTACGAGAAGTAAAGCACAACACCCAACAGAAAATTCCAAAAAAAAAAATGAATCTGAGCAGCAGATGTTCTCCCCAATAGACATGGCGAATTCAAGCAAAAGATAATGCTCATGTGTGGCATGTTAGTGAATGAAAATAAAAAATCGATGATATATGACTTTTAATAGGGGGAGCGTGAATTATGAACACATGTTTATGAGTTATATGCGTACTACTACATATATCAATTTTTTTTTTTTTTTTTTTTGAACACCTCATAAACAATTACAAGTCAAACAAATAAAAATCATAAGCAAAAAATTCCAATAATGTGAAAGGAATCTTAGAATCGCTTCAAGTAAACATTGTAGACTTTTTTCGGAATATCATCAACACCATTACAAATAGTTCTGGCCATAAACACCTGACATTACTGAAACATGTTGAAGTTTCCGTTTAGATTCCACCATTGCATTCTTTGTCTCTGACCTCTTTGCTTTGGCGAAAACTTTGCACAGACACCGCAGATTTTTTATGATGTGCAATATTTATGGCTGCAGTGAACTTTTCAAAAACTCTATCAATAAAAAAATCTGTTGCCTGCCAACACCCAATACCAAAAATTGAAGTGCAATTTATGAACTGCACAAAATTTTGCTCAATCATTTGATGTATTTTTGAATGACTGGAAAGGAAAGCAAACATCTGAATGAAAACATTTTATGAATGGCGAACAAAAAAGGGAAATATTTTAGCAGTTCGGCAGATGGGGTGTTATAAAGGAGATATTTTAGAAGTTCGGCAGATGGGGTGTTATAAGGGAAATATTTTAGAAGTTCGGCAGTTGGGGTGTTGTAAGCTCCTATTTTTATAAAAAAAAATTAGTTAGAAGTCAATAAGAAATATATTTTACAAGTTACGATATAATCTTATAAAAATAGGCACCTGAAACTATTTTTGTATACAAGAGCAAGTAGTTCAAAAATTTAAAAAATTCATTATAACAATTGTTGCCTAAAAGTAGGCATCACTATCGAAAGTTATAGACCAGAATACACATTTTTTCATGTGCGGTAATTATTAATTTTGTAGGACAAATATTTCAATACGTTTTCCTCTTGAATCCCAGTAAATTTTCTCACATTCAAAAAATGGAAATAAAATTATTTGCCTAAAAGTAGGCATCAATATTAGTATTATTTTCGTAATTTTAAAATAATGCATTTGAGGGTCCTTTATGTTCCTAAAGCTTGTAAAAGCTGTGCAGACTTATTTCCTAAAGCAAACATTTAGCATTATTTACCAGAATCTAAAGAAATTTCTTTCGAACATTTACAATAGTTGTAATATTGTAAATGTTGTAATATTGTAAAAGTATGCACCGCTTGAAAATATACCTCAAATTTTAATAACTATTTTTTAAGAAGTCTGTAAATTTAGTATTTATAAAATCCTTCCCTAATTGATTTTCTTCTGCAACCACAATTTTCTTTTAAATATAAATTTCAAATTTTGAGAAAAACTTACCACGTCTTCTATGTGAACTACCACCACCACGATATTTATTTGGCGATATAACCGGTGGTCGTGGTGCCATCATTTGTGGCACTTCATCGGTTGTTGTTATATTATTGGCAGCAACATTTTTATGATGTGACGATGTCGAGGCATGACGATCGCTAGCATGACGCCAATTGCTAAATGAATGACGTCGTCCGCCAGCTGTTGGCAATGTATGATGATGTGAATGGTGATGTTTGCTATGCAAATAAAAAATAAATAAAATAATAAAAAATAGATTTCGAATTAATAGCATGTAAAAAAATTGGGAGTTGCAAATTTCCGCACGATTAGTTATGGAAAACAAAATGAACTGTCAACAGCTGCATTAGTTGCAACTTCCTTTCAATGTCAAAAGATCAAGGAAACGATCAAATTTGCAAAAAAAAAAACTATTTCGCTTACCTTGGTGATAGGGGACCACTGAAACAATCATCATGATCAAAACTATGATTGGGTGTGGATGCCTCACTGCAGGAGCCCAAACGTTCACGGCATGTTTCCGAATGTGAACTAGCCGAACGTTGACGTCGTTGGTGCAGTGAAGAAGCGGTGATTTGTGGCTGGTTGTGGGCTAGATGATGGGACATCAATGGTTGGAGTTCAAACGATTGCTAAAAGAGAAAATATGATTAGACGAATAAGAAGAGGAAGTTGCAAAATTATTATGGACGCTCTTTTGTGTTAGCGTAAAAAAAAATATTTTTTTTTTTGTTTTCTGCATTTCTACTTACATGTGGAAAACCAAATTGCCCTCTTGGGCTACCCAGCGTCAGTGTGGCTGTCGTATCTAGATTTGCCGATGTAATTAATCGTGTTTGTTCCGGTATTGAAACTTTTGGACTAGTTCCTTTGGAATTACGACGCTTGAATATCGAAAAACCTTTACTGGAACTTTGTGAGTCGGGTGTTGTCGGCGACTTGGGGTCATTGTAGAAATAATAGGGATTATCTGCAAAGAAACGCAAAAAAAAAGAGAAAGCAATTAAAATATTTTTCATTCATTCAATTCTTTTCACACATTTATGTTAAGTGCATCTGCAATGATAATTCATTCAATAAAATATTTTCAGTTTCTCTCTTTGTAATGGAATTCATTCATTCAATTCTATCCATCATTTGTTTATTCATTCATCTGGATTTAACTTCCGCTTATTAAAATCTACAGAATCAAAACTAAAAATCAAAATTCAAAACCTACAGATGAAACGGAAATAACCATTTGAATTAACTATTATGCGTGAGCGAGTGATTGAGTGTGTGTGTATCTGTTGGTTGGATGGACTAAGGGTGCTGCCCTCGTTTAGTTGTCAATGTGTCCCTGTATTGCAATTAATCTTAATGCAAATGTGTTCGGTAAAAAGAATAACAGCAACAACAACAATGATAGAATAACTGCACGCGATTTGTGATGGAGCTTACTCTCACACTCAATCTCTGCATGCGTCTCTGATAAAGTTAAATTAGTTTAAGCTGTGATTTGGGTTACATTGAGGCTGCTCTCTCTCCCGAATTTAAACATATGTGGGAGATTAGTATAACTGAAGTAGAGCATCGAACCATCAGAGTGACTTTGTTGGGAATGTGTTTCAATGTATGTTTGCTTGTGAAACTCTGAGAGGAGAAAAAGAGGGAGTTAGACTATTGAGCCTCCGATTTTCTTAGTCTAAAAATAATAAATTGATGATTTAAAGAGCTGTGATGGTTTTAGAGCAATGATGGGCAAAATTTCTCATAAAAAATGTTTAAGGGAATTTATTAAATTTAATATTTTTAAAGCATAAATAATACCCAAGGAAGTTCAAAAAATAAATTAATTAAAAAAAAATCGGAAAAACATCTAACATCAAAAAATGTAAAGAGAACCCATCAACGCTGGTGTGCAAGTCTGCCCAACTATATTTTAGAGATTAATTTCAGAGACCGTTTTCAATAATGTAGCACAGAGAGAGATTACGAGTGATTTTTTGTTACGAAAACTTAAAGAGACGATCAACTGTATATTGTATAAATATTTTCAAATTCATTTTCTTTAAATTCTTCATTTTCAGAAAATACGAACATATTGTGGAAATTTGAAACAAATATGTAAATAAAAATAATTATTTTTTAATAAAGTTAATAATAAAATCCCTTTCCAAATTTAAAGGGAATTTTTTATTTCAAGCTTTTTCAACCCCCACAAAACCTCCCTAAATTTTTGGGTTTGAGAAATGCCCTTAATATCCCAAATGTTGAAAAATCTTGAGGAAACTGGGATGAGTCCCTAAAAAAGTTATGGAAATTACAGGGATTTTATTTCCGAATTTTTGGAATGATAAAGTATCTTCGAAAAAATAAATCCTAGTAAAAATTGGTTTTAGCAAAAAAAAAAATATTATAAATTTCCCATGTTTTTTATAACCAGATAAATATCTGTATAATTTTATAAAATGGTTTGAATTTGCCGTTCTCTACAAAATGTCAAAAAAGACACTCCCACAAAAATGGGGTTCCCCAGCAAATTCAGTAAGGGTACTATCCTCAAAACTTCAGAAAATTCCCTCAGCAATCTCTTTGCTTTCCTATTTTAAATTTGACGGGTAGTTATGAAAAAATCCCTTTTATTTAAAATTTCAATTGGTTTGATTAATAAATAAAATTAAATTTTAAATTAAAAATTAATTAAAAACTCCATACAAATATATTTCCAAAAAGTTGAATTCCCCCAAAACTTCAGAAAATTCCCACAGTCCCTCAGTCCCATCCTATTTTATATTTAGCTGAGAATGATGAAGAAAACCTGTTCTCTAAAGGACCTTAATTTAAGCGGTAATCCCCAGAAATGTAAAAAATTCCCAACAATTTTCCCTAAATTCCCTCAATAATCCCCCTATTTTCTTATTATTATATTTGCCCGGGGACAATGAATTTATTATTTTTTCCCCTATTGTCCTGTCAACAATAATAATATTTAATTTAATCCCACCTAATCTCCAAAATATAAAAAATTCCCCAAAATTTTCACTAAATTCCCCCAAAAAATCCCCATATTTATTAAGTTTTGTTGCCAGGTATATATATAACCTGGCAACAATGAATGGGGGTTTATAAACATTTTTAATTCGTGTAAAATCAGATTCTCTGTCAAAGATATCACATTTTGTAAATTTTTGAGAAGATTTTATCCAGAAAAATCCCTCGAGCATCAGATTATTTGTGTTCTTTGTCTTATCTAATTCAATTATTTTAATAATTTTTAATTCATGTAAGTAGTTTTTTACAAAATTTCGTAATTAATTGGCAATATAATCCCCAAAAATCCGAAAATCCCCATAAATAATCCCATTCCAATATTTACCTGAGAAGAATGTATTTGTTGCATTATCCACGGAGACAAACATGTTGACTGGTCGGCTGCACATTAAATCCACTTATAAATACAAATTAGTTTTGTAAATGCCAAGATTTTGTTCAATTGGCAATGATGATTGGAATTGTTTTCGAACAAAACTGTTGTAATTTGTATTGTTATTGTTTTATAATTTCCACTAGTTTTTTCTCATTTGTTTTTGTTGTTTCGTTCAAAATGTTTATTGTTTATGCACTATTACTTTGTTGTTGTTGCTGATTGCTGGTCATTGTTATACAAATATTGATATTTTGGCTTTTAACAATGGTGACTTTAAACATTTTCGAAATCACATAAATGAACTTTCTCTTTAATGCCAAATTAATAAATGCGTTTAAATAACATTTACTCTTATAAACAATTACAATTATTATTTTTATTGTCGTGTATTGTTTTTGTAATTATGATTATTTTTATTATTATTTGTTGTAAACACAAGCACACTTTGGAACGGACCCACAAATACTAACTACACTTTGGGTAATTATGATAAGAACACAAATATGAACAAAAAAATGTTGTTTATTGGTTATTTTTGGTGGGCAGCATTGTTTGTATACAATTATTGTGTTGGTATTGGATATCGCAAATACAAAGAAGAAAACGAAAAAAAGCCGCGCTTTTTTGTTGTTGTGTTTGTTATAATAAGGCACTTTTATAAAACTTTTGAAGTTTGTTAGTATATTTTTAAATAAAATTCTGTTAATTTTATTATTTTGTTCGTTTGTTGGTATTGTTTTTGTTAAATTATTTAATTAAATATGTTTTTATTTTGTTTCACAAAAATATATATCTTTATATTGTTTTGATTTTTTCTGTTTGTTTTTGAGATACACTCTGAGTGCCGTTATGCGTCTGATTGCATTGACATCCCGATACGGAATAAAAAAATCAACGTTCTAAAATGATTCTACAAGCCGCACAGCACACACAACTTATGTGCAACATGTTTCTTTTGCTATACCACGAGCTCAACAACAGCACTACACACAAGCAACAACAACAAGCATACGCACACAGAAGCCTGGGCACATACACTCACACACCCTCTCACTCAGTGCTACGCACCACAACAACAGTACGCCTACAACAACAATTATGTTTTCATATTCAATTTGCCCAGTATAGTCTGCCTGACTGACTGCCTAACCATGCTGCGGTGCATAGGAATAGTAAGTAATGCTACACACATTGTTTTATGTGTTGTATGAGGCCCATATGTATGGATGTATGCAAAGGCTGGCTGTGTGCTAGCACAAATCTTTTGTTGTTGTTGTTGCCTCGCACTGGACATTTGATGCGTACGTAAGTACGTACATCCATCCATACATCTAGCATAAGTGCGTCTAATGTAGAGAGGTAGTATATGTTATGTTTGCCGCTCAATTGAATCTCTGTACTCCGCACTAAAAGTGTAATAGTGGTAGTAGTTGAGGCTTGTTGTTGTTGCTGTCTAGATTTTCCCATTCAATTCCCATCTCAAAATCATTGAAACATCTATACATCCATCCATCTATCTCTACTCTGCTTTGCTCTTCTCTATCGTTTGCCCGGTTCACTCCATCCATTCCAATTCCATCAATGCCTCCGAGTACAATTAATGCATATTGTTTTAAATGCGTATGTGTGGATGAAACACAGTAATAACAATGACAACCAACGGCAACAATAACAACACCAACAACATCAGTAATCAGTGCAACAGAATTGCTTTGTTTTCGCCTTGAATGCCCTCTTTGCCCTTTGCCCACTTGAAAGGATGGCCTCTTTGTGAATTTTACCAAAAAGACAAACAATCGGATCGTCGTTTTAAGTCATTACGAGGGTAGTTATTGGCACTTGGAAGTGCAAAATTTTATAAATTAACCTTACATTATTAAGGTGATAAAAAATGTTCACAAGTTAATTTTTTGTTTGAGATATAAGGAGGTATTTTAAAATGTAATTAGGTTAAGCCTAGATTTGCTATAAAGATGAAGTCGATTTAGTGTAGTTTTTAAAAACTTAGTCGATTTTGGAAGGTCATTTTTATTGTTTGACATGAACCCCTTAATTGTATGGATTCGAAGTATCATCGAGTTTGCTTGAATTCAAAATTCAAATTCATTTGGTGAGTACATTTAACAACCCGTAAAGTGCTGAATTGCATAACATACTACCAGTTTTGTAAGATGTTGCTATAATTTTGTGAAAGGTTTGTGAGTAGATGTAGTTGAACGAGTAGCTGTACATAAAAAGA
>NW_026882632.1:0-41918 GCF_032173495.1 Musca vetustissima
TAAAATATAAAATTACAGCTAATTTGGTTGAAACACGTGTCCAAACCCCCAAAATACAGAGGAGTGGACCAATATTGACAATTTTAAGTAGGATTCATGCTACCAAATAAAACAACCAATTACAGCTGATTAGGTTGAAAAACGTGCCCAAAACTCCAAAAATTTGGAGTGCCATTATATGGAGGCTTTTCCGAAGCTTGCACAATTTTTTAAGGAACATTTTCTACTCAATGATCATCCAATATATACAATTAAATGAAGGGATTACCTGGATACTTGCCAATATTGATAATTTTAAGTACAGATATTCTGTTGTAAACCGTGCCCAAGATCTTCAAAATATGGAATGTTTATTGCTACCGTTATATGGGCAGTACTCCGAAATATGTGCCAATATTGATAATATTTGGTACGGATATTTTCTGTTCAATTACAACCCATTCTGTTGAAGAATCGTCAAAACTTCTCATATTGCGAGGTACGGTTATATGGCTACCCTAAATAATGAACCTAGGAGTAGTAGCAATGTATATGCAAATTTCAGAGCACTATCTTAAAGATAACTTATTATTGGCCTATCGTTATGTGAATTATACATCAACAATATTGCTATGCAATACAACGTTTGCCGGGCCCGCTAGTTTTAATATAAAAGAGGGGGTTATATGGGGACAACACCAAGAAGGGGGCGAATATTAAAATTTGATTTGTTACCATATACGATTACAAAATACCAAATTGCACCGAATTTGGTTGAAAAACGCGCTCAAGAACCCCAAAATACCAAAAATTGGGGGTACCCATATATGGGAGCATTCAGAGAAAATTGACCTATATTTATAATTTTTTGTGGTGAGATTTGTGTACCTATTAAGAACTTAAAATACTAAATTGCAGCCAATTCAATGGAAAAATACGATAAAAACCCACAAAATACTGAAAATTAGGAGGTACATTTATATAGGGGCTACAAGAAAAATGGACCTATATTAATATTTTTTGTGGAGAAACTTGGTACCCAATAAGAACTCAATGTACCAAGTTTCAGCGATTTCGGTTGAAAAGCCTTATAATAAACGTGGACCTATAAAGCCCATCTTCGAACTTGACTTGCCTGGAGCTATGCAAAATTTTGGCGATCTATCTCAATTCGTGTAGACGCTAGAGTGATTACAACAGACAGACGGACATGGATACATCTTTATAGGCTCGGAAATGGTTATTTCGATGAGTTACAAACGGAAAAACAAAATTAATATACCCTCCATACTATGGTGGAGGGTATAAAAATCTTATGAGGCTTGGGCTACCTGGAAACTTGAAACAACAGTAATAATTTCTGGAACAGTGATTTCCAACTCAATGAGGTTCCAAAATATAAAATTACAGCAACATTTTGGATTTAGAGTTATGTGCGGTGGACCATTTTCTATACCAAACACCCTAAGAGTAATCGCAATGCATTTCAAAGTACTATATAACATTTTGCATGCTCTATAACACTGTGCTACAAAATAAAAAAAATTTCAGGGGTTCTAATGTACCAAATCTGTTTAGTTGGAGTCCCTGGACCACGAAAATACCTTTGGTTGTTCTGGGTCACTTCGAAAATTAATTTTATAACGGTAAATATAGAGAAAAATGTGGTGTCATGGATTCTCAATTTGAAACTTGAATAACTTATTTACTTTATAACGGATTTATTTTATTCTTTTTTTCTTTCGAAGAGTGCAATTTTTCCTTTCAAACAAGATATATATTTGGTAAATCAGTTGAGGATTGGCTGAGTTACAGCGGTTGAAATATGAAAAAATACGCATAAAATGACAAAATTTATTTTTCTTCGGACTGTACGATGAAATTATGATATCAAGCCATATAAGTTTTCTTATATTACGGGGAAGAAAATTAAATTAGCTTTCGAAAAGGATAAAAATCGGTTAAAAAATGGATGACTTATACACATTTTTGTATTTATTCTATGCATATTCTCTAAAGCAAATATGGGTCTGTATCGTTTCCTGTTACAAACCGTTATGTTTGCAACAGGAAAGGATATAGACCCATAGATCCTTTAGAGAATATGCATATAATCGAATATGGATACATAGGCATAGAGTTTTATTTCGACAAAGAATATATATACTTTATAATGTGCTTATTTCGAGGTGTTGCAAACGTAATGAAAAGTTTTATATGCACTCAACACAGTGGTGAATCGAAGAGAATTTCTATTAAAAAATATTCTGGAAAAGATCAATAATAAAATACAAATTATTGATTTTTATTATCTTTTTGAAATTATTTATTTTAATCAATTTTGGAAATTGTGGATTTATCAATTACTTATATGTATATATTTACAAATATTTAATTAAACTTAAATTAAATCTAAAACAATTAGTATTAATTAATTTTCTTAGAACTCAGTTTCCTCCAATGCGGTTCTAATTAATGCCATTTGCTTCTTTGACATTGTTTTCGATGTATATGTTTTATTTAAATCGATTTCATCGGAAGATTCAAAGGCGCCGTATAATTCATCATCGTTGTCGCTCTCCATAGATTCATAGCCACTTAGATCGAAATGAACGATGTCATCTCTCGTTGATGTAAGACCTTGCATGGCCGTAAACATCACTCCCGTTTCGTGCTCAAATCTTTGATTGGCAATAGTTTGAATAAATTTGGTGGTAGACTCAAAGTTGATGGTTGAATTGAATGTGTTGTAATTTTCCATTTTTCGAATTTTTTGTTGTTGAATACTATTGTTAGACGAATGACTTGTATGTGGAATGGTGAATTCGTAACTGATTGATTTTAGTTCAGGTGGAACATAGTTATATACGAAAATAGTTTGTGGGCATAACTCATCAGGTAGGAACATATTAGGAATTTATGAGATTATAACTACGCCTGGATCATCAAAGGGAAATTGTATGCCCGAGGTATTTAGTAAAGGTCCAACTAGCTTATTTAGATGCTAATTACCTGCTTGTAATCATAGTACACACCTTTTGTTTTGGAAAGAGACGTTTCACAGTGCAGTTCCAATAAATTAATAAACTAGAAGCAATAATTACCAGGAATATTCGAATATTAGAATACCTTAAAATAGGCAAATTTATTTTGAAGTTTATTCCGCATTTGCTCCTTGCAAACCTCATAAATATTTTAATATGGGATATACCATCCACCACGAGGTGTGCATTCAAAATTGCTTTAATTGGTGGGCACCTTTATATAAGGACAATGCTATTGCATTTTCAGATTGCGGTTGATATTCTCTGAAAAACTATAGTTTCAAATTACAAGCAATCAGGCTGGAAAACTGAGATAATAACTTCAACTTCTGCATTACAATCAGGTAATTTACATCTAAGTAAGCTAGTTGGACCTTTACTCATAACCTTGGCCATAAAATTTTCCATACTAGCCTTTGATGATCCAGGTGTAGTTATAATCTCATAAATCCCAAATATGTTCCTACCTGTTGAGTTATGCCCACAAACTATTTTCGTATATAACTATGTTCCACCTGAACTAAAATCAATCAGTTACGAATTCAACATTCCACATACAAGTTATTTGTCTAATAATAGCATTCAAAAAATGGAAATTTATAACGGATTCAATTCAACCATCAACTTCGAGTCTACCACCAAATTTATTCAAACTGCCAATCAAAGATTTGAGCAAGGAAAGGGAGTGAACTTTACGGCCATCAGAGGTCTTACATCATTGAAAGATGACAGCGTTCATTTCGATCTAAGTGGTTATGAATCTATGGAGAGCGACAACGATGATGAATTATACGGTGCCTTTGAATCTGCCGATGAAATCGATTTAAATAAAACATATACATCGAAAACAATGTCAAAGAAACAAATGGCTATAATAAGAACAGCATTGGAGGAAACAGAGTTCTAAGAAAATTAATTAATACTCATAATATTAGATATAATTTTAGTTTAATTAAATATTTGTACATATACACATATAAGTAACTGATAAAGCCACAATTTCCAAAATTGATTAAAAAAATAAATTCAATACAATTATAAAAATCAAAAATTTATATTTTATTATTGATCTGTTCCAGAATATTTTGTTAATAAGAATTCTCTCCTGTGTTGAGTGTATATAAAAGTTTTCATTCCGTTTGCAACACCTCGAAATATGCGCATTATAAAGTATATATATTCTTGATCAAAATAAAATTCCCTGCCTATGTATCCATATTCGTCCGTCTGCGGAAATCGTAGATTATAGAAAATGCAATTTTTTATATAGAGTGTTTGATGTAGAAAATTGTCCACCACCCTTAACTCTAAATCCAAATTTTCGGTATTGGGAACGTATTTCAACCAAATTTTCCAAATATTTTATATTTTGGAACCTCATTGAGTTGCAAATCACTGTTCCAGAAATTATTACTGTTGTTTCAAGTTTCCTGGGAGACGTTTGAACACTAGTTGCTTTCAAGCCTTATATCTTTCTTTATTTTATAATTTTTAGTTTTTTTATACATTTTATCTAATAGGTGCAAATGCAGCCTTTACACTGAAAATACGAGGGCAGTTCGGAAACTTCTTAGCCTAGCACAAAAAGCGCGGTATGAACAGAAAAAAAGTTAAGTGTTTTGGACACGTCCATCTCTGTTATAAACACATTTTAAATTTTGTTTCGATCTGGCAACTCCTTCATATGGAAATATGTGTTTAAAAAAAGTCGAATTCGGTAAGCCAGTAAAGAAAGTTCAAAAGTCCGACGGAGTCGACTATACGATACCCTTCACCACTTTGGGTACATACAAGAGATGCTAATATGTACAATATCCTATAGATGGAACAGACATAGCATCTTTGAAGGCCCATTGATATGGAATCGGGCGAAATTAAATGTGTGATCTACAAGAACATTTGAACCAAATAAAAAATCTCATATATTTCATACAGGCTTGGAGTCGTTCGTGTACCATTTATTTGAACCTAATTCAGTACTCTGTGCAAAATCTTATCCCAATCGGACAAATATTGAATTGACAACCCATGAAATAATTTTAATTGAGGCAATTCGGTACTCAAACTCCTTAAAATTCCGACATTTGGAATTTAGCCATATATAGTGACCAATGTTGATCATAGTATCACTCTCTGAGTCAATTTTTATACCCTTCACCACACTGTGGTACAGGGTATTATGTCCTTGTGCATATGTTTGTAACAGGCAAAAATAGTCGAAATAGACCCATGGTCCCTTTTAAGATTATGCAAAGAATCACTTTTTGAGACGATTTATGCAAGTCCGTCTGTCCGTCCGTCCATGTATTTTTGTGAACAAAGTACAGGTCGCATTTATGATCCGATTTGGATGAAATTTAGCACATGTCACTAATTTGGCCCAAGGACGAACCCTATTGAAATTGGAGAAAATCGGTTCAGATTTAGATATAGCCCCCATATATAATTTCGTCCGATTTAATGTAAACGGTCCCTATATATCTTTCGATTTGGTATAGCCTACTAAATTAGGTCTAGAATGATGTGTGCTGAGTTTCATGAAAATCGGTTCAGATTAAAATATAGCTCCCATATATAGTTTCGCCCGATTTTAGGTTAATGGTGCACCAAAGCCCCTGAAAATCATTTGATTTGCACGAATTTTGGCAAAGCTTATTAAATTAAGTCTAGACAGATGTGTGCTTAGTTTCGTGAAAATCGGTTCAGATTTAGATATAGCTCCCATATATAGTTTCGCCTGATTTACGGTAAATTGTGTACCAAAGTCCCTATATATCTTTCGATTTGCACGATATTTGGTGTAGCCTACTAAATTAGTTCTAGAATGTTGTGCTAAGTTTCGTGAAAATCGGTTCAGATTTAGATATAGTTCCCATATATAGTTTCGCACGATTTTAGGTAAATGGTGAACCAAAGTCCTTGAAAATCATTTGATTTGCACAAATTTTGGCATAGCGTATTGAATTAAGTCTAGAATGACGTGTGCTAAGTTTCGTGAAAATCGGTTCAGATTTAGATGTAGCTCCCATATATAGTTTCACCCGATTTTAGGTAAATGGTGTACCAAAGTCCCTTTTTATCTTTCGATTTGCACCAAAATTGGTATAGCCTATTGAATTAGGTCTAGAAAGATGTGTGCTAAGTTTCATAAAAATCGGTTCAGATTTAGATATAGCTCCCATATATAGTTTCACCCGATTTTAGGTAAATGGTGCACCAAAGCCTCTGAAAATCATTTGATTTGCACGAATTTTGGAATGGCGTATTGAATTAAGTCTAGAATGACGTGTGCTAAGTTTCGTGAAAATCGGTTTAGATTTAGATATAGCTTCCATATATAGTTTCGCCCGATTTTAGGTAAATGGTGCATCAAAGTCCCAGCTAATATTTTGATTGGCATGAATTTTGGTATAGCGTACTAAATTAAGTCTAGAATGATGTGTGCTAAGTTTCATAAAAATCGGTTCAGATTTAGATATATCGTAGCTTCCATATATAATTTCGACTTATTTATGTTAATTGTACACCAAATAATCAGTAGGTGTCTGATTGAGATAAAATTTTAAAACGTGCCGCATACCGAATAGCGTGTGTCAAGTTTGCTTTAAATCGATTTACTGTGCCACTGTGCGCAAACGACTAAACTTGGCCAAATGAAATGAAATTTAGAATAGTTTTCAGTAAGACAAAAAAATCACATATTTAAGTTCGTTCAATTTCATGCCAAAATTCCTTCAAAAAGGCGACGTCTTTTCGAATATACCCAAAGTGGTGAAGGGTATCATATAGTCGGCTCAGCCCGACTTTACTACTTTCCGTACTGTTTTTTTTTTTTTTTTGAAATCGATTTACATACTTTTTTCCCATTGTAACAAACGAATGGCATGTTTATGGATTGATCTAAGTCGGTTTACATTTAGATTAAGGTCATGTTATTGACCCTTCTGTTAGGATGCATCTGTTTAATATAGCCATAGTGGTGAAGGGTATCATATAGTCGGCCCCATTCGACTTTACTACTTTCCTTAGTGGTTTAATTTATTCAAGTCCTCCCGTATGTCCATGTTAAGTTTTAAAACTTTAATATTCGAATGAAATGAATTAGCACAGTTCACTTATTTGACCCATATACATTTTTGTCCGATTTTGTGTAAATGGTGCACCAAACTTCCAAACTTTGTCTGCCTGCGACAACATTTTACGCACATGGTGAATTAAGTGCAGGTTGAATTTCGTTAAAATTGGCAACATTTTGCACAGCGTGGTGAATTTTCGCATCGCACTGAAGTTCGTTAATACTAACCCCTGGGAAGTTACGTTGAAAGCGACTCCATATCAATTGTGAGATTAAATTTTGTACAGGACGCTGTGCTGCAGAATATCGAATAGCGTATGTCAAGTTTGTTTTAAATCGATTTAAGGGCTAAGCAGAATTCTCGCGTTAAGCCATCCGTCGCGTTTTATGTTATCGAAAATACAACAACCACAAGGATGGCTCAACGCGAGCATTCTGCTTAGCCCTTTACATATGGGTGAGGAAACTAATTTTTTGGTAAAAAGTTTTAGTCGGTTCCAGGGATTGTCCCTCAGAAAAAGTGACGTAAATGACATACAGTTTCAACGTATAATACATGGGTTTGAAACGTCGGAAAGCCATGAAAACCCATTAGGTTTTTGACAAAGGAATATTCAGTTATACGTAAAAATATTATATATTCATAAAAATAACTGTAACTGGTAAAAAATTGAAATTAATTATGTTTACTACATTTATTATAGATATATGACGTTTTCGATGTTTACACATTTTTTACATATAGACCATCCCATCACAAATAGATAAAGGTCACATATTTATATTCCTCCAATTTCATGTCAATTGCCCTTCAAAAATGTCTGTTAAGATGCATATGATGAATAAATCCAAAGCGGTGAAGGGTATCATATAGTCGTTCGACTTTACTGTCATCCCAACTTGTTACATGTTACCTTTTGTATACATTTTCTATCGCAACTTAATTTGAAATACTCCAAAAACATTGTTTAAAAAATTCTTGTACAAAAAAAAACAGTGAGCGGAGCAGTATAGTCGGACGGGGCCGACCATACGATACCCTACACAACTACCACGAAGCTCAAATTTTCTGCGGATGTTTATTCCGAGCCTGGGCAATATTTCGTGATATTTGCACCCTCTTGCCCGATTAGAGGTCCTAGCTACCCTTCCTCACACTGACATATTTTCCCTTCACCGAGGGTTGTGTTGTGATGTTCGGCTTTCATTTGTGGTATATAGATCGACTCGAAAATAACACAAAAAATTAAGTTTTCGGTCCACTTCATTCCAAAATTTATATCTGATCATCAGCGAAAATTATAGGCGCTATAGTTCCGCTCTATAGAGTGATAATGGGTTACTAAATAATATATGAATACGGAGATACTTGTAAATATTTAGGTGTAACTCCCTCATCCGAGCACATACAACAATATTATTGTTATTAATTTAAAGGTCAACCACTCCTCTTGAATATACTATCAACTTATCGGGTCTATGTCCTTAAGGGATAAATATATTCGCGATAGAATACAAATTTTGTCATTTGTCACACAACAGTCAGGGTCCATTTGACCCGATAACATATTGACCGATCTTTATCAAAACAGGCATGCTTATTCTTTGGCCCGATCCCCTTCTCCATGCAAAATTTCACGATGTTCGGGCCAGTATTGCGGCCTCTGGAGCGACCAGAAAAACCGACAAAAATTTAGTATTTGGTCCATTTCATCCCCTAAATATTAACCGATCTTTCCCAAAAACAATAGGGGTCTTCATTGGCCAGAACCCATCCTACATGCAAAATTTCGTGAAGATTGGTCCATAACTGTGGCCTGTATCGTGTTTACAAATTATAATGGCCAGACGGACACACATGTCTAGATCGACTCAGCTAGTCGAGATATGACGATCGGTATACTTAAAGGTTTGTCTAGGACCAATATTTCGCGGCGTTACAAACTTTTGGGGCTGCACAAAGCTATAATACCCTGACAACATAGTTGTGTAGGGTATAATTATTCACAAAACACTAAGAAAATACGGAAATAAAAGACACGAAAACAAAACAAATTGTCAATGAGCTATTGATTCGTTGTGTCTTTTTTTACGTTGACAGTACAATACACCCACAAAAGCGGTAATCAAAAGCCTCTTACAATATATATTATTCACTGAAAAAAGTAAAAAAAAATGTTTATTTGTTTTGCTGTTCAAAATTTGCATACAACTGTGACGAAATGTTGTTACACCATCCTATTTTGCATTTGACTTTAATATAACCACCTCTGAATACGGCTGAACATTATTCCCAACAAATGATATTTGCATTTCTTGTTATTGTTTGTTTTTTTTCGAGTTTTATACAGTTCAATGAATTTTATGAAAAACAAGTATTATTCAATGAATTAACAATTGTTATATCAATTTTAAATATACGCGTTCATACAAATGTATATTGAATTTTCTTTAGTGTGCAAATATCCCATGCAATGATGTGCAAAAAATTATTCTTCTAGTTAGGACTTCTCAAACGCTGTAGAAACTCAACACATCTTGATATGCGAATGGATCACTTAAAAAAATATCACTTTTATTTATCATCCTTGCAAAAATATCCAGTAAGGAAAGGACAGTAAGTCGGAATGGGCCTACTATATGATGATAAATGAAATTGAAATGAGTTTCTCAAATATTAGCAACGTCATTAGGGGTTTGGTGCATAATTTACATAGAAAATTCACGCCTTAAAAAATATCCTAGTTAATCCACGTCTTGAAACATATTTTTTTTTAAAACCTTCACCACACCGTGGTACAGGACATTTTGTAACAGGCAAAAATAATCGAGATAGACCCATGGTTCCTTTTGAGAATATGCATAGAATCACTTTCTGAGTCGATTTATGCATGTCCGTCCGTCCGTCTGACCGTCTGTTGGTGTTAAATTGTAAACCAAGTACAGGTGGCATTTATTATCCGGATTGGATGAATTTTGGCACAGTTCATTTGCTTGGCCCAAGGACGAACTCTATTGAAATTGGGAAAAATCGGTTCAGATTTTGATATAGCTCCCATACATATTTTTGTCCGATTTAAGGTAAATGTTGCACCAAAGTCCCTATATATCTTTCGATTTGCACGAAATTTGGTATAGTGTAATGAATAAGGTCTAGAATGATGTGTGCAAAGTTTCGTGAAATCGGTTCAGATTTAGATATAACTCCCATATATATCTTGGTCCGATTTAAGGCAAATTGTGTACCAAAGTCCCTATATATCTTTCGATTTGCACGAAATTTCGCACAGCGTACTAAATTAAGTCTAGAATGATGTGTGCAAAATTCGGTGAATATCGGTTCAGATTTATATATAGCTCCCATATATAGCTTCGCCCGATTTTAGGTAAATAGTCCACTAAAGTACTTGAAAATCTTTTGATTTGCACGAATTTTGGTATAGCGTACTGAAATAAGTCCAGAATGATGTGTGATAAGTTTCATGAAAATCGGTCCAGATTTAGATATAGCTCCCATATATTGTTTCGCCCGATTTTAGGCAATTATTTTTATTTGCACGAATTTCGGCATAACGTAATGAATTAAATCTAGAATGACGTGAGCTAAGTTTCGTGAAAATCCGTTCAAGTTTAGATATAGCTCCCATACATATTTTCGTCCCTATATAACTTTCGATTTGCGCGAATTTTGGTGTTGGGTACTGAATTAAGTCTAAAATGATGTTCCTGAGCTTCGTGAAAAGATCCATAGCTAGGCCGATTGACACAACGTACTGATGTAAAATAAATTTGTCTCTGGCAAGTTTCCCTGAAATCGGTTCAGATATAGATATGTAACAAAAACGCGTCGTCTGTTAGGATACATATGTAGAATATACCCAAAGTGGTGAAGGGTATCATATAGTCGGATATGATATGCTTGGAATTAAAAAAATATGCTTGGATTAAAAAATCCAAGCATATTCAGTACGCTTGAAAAAAATTTTTTTTAGAAAATTCACGCCTTTAAAAAATATTTTTAGAAAATTCACGCCTTGAAAAATTATTTTTAGAAAATTCACGCCTTGAAAAATTATTATAAAAATTCAGGTAAGGAAAGTCGGACGGGACCGACTATATGATACCCTTTACCACTTTGGGTATATCCAACGGATGAATTCTAATAGACGTCGCATTTTTGAAGGACCAGTAAAATTAAATTGGTTCCATAAACATGCCATTCTGCAACCTAAACTAAATTTTTCATTTGGTCAAATATTGAGTTGCTTCTTACAAATGGGACAAAATTATGTAAATAAATTTAAAGCAAATGCCAGTATTAATTATTTAGATAAATATCTGATAAAAATGATGAGTTTGGTGCACTTATATCTAAATCTGAATCGATTTCAACGAGACTAGCCAGAGATTAATTTATATTACCTACAATTCATTGCACAAAATTGTGTGACCATTGGACAAACTTGGAGTCTTTAGTGCACAATTTACATAAAATCGGAAGAAAAAATATATAGGAGCTATATCTAAATCTGAACCGATTTTCACGAAACTTAATACACATAATTCTAGACTTTATTCAGTACGCAATGCCAAATTTCGTGCACATCGAAAGATATATAAGGACTTTGGTGCACCATTTGCATTAAATCGGACGAAAATATATATGGAAGCTATATCTAAATCTGAAAAAAATTTTCACAAAACTTAGCACACTTCATTCTAGGCGTAATCTATTATGCTGTAGTAAATTTCGTGCAAATCGAAAGATATATAGGGATTTGGGATGGTGTACCCAAGTCCCCATACATTAAATCGGAAGAAAATATATATGAGAGCGATATCTAAATCTGAACCGGTTTTCACGAAATTTACAACACATCATTCTAGATTACATTCAGTACGCTATGCAAATTTCGTGCAAATCGAAATATATATAGGAACTTTGGTGCACCATTTACATTAAATCGGACGAACATATATATGGGAGCTATATCAAAATCTGAACCGATTTACACGAAACTTAACACCCATCAATGTAGAATTATTTCAGTACGCTATGCCAAATTTCGCACACATCGAAAGATATATAGGGACTTTGGTACACTATTTACCTTAAATCGGACGAAAATCTATATGGGATCTATATCTAAATCTGAACCTATTTTTCCCAATTTCAATACGGTTCGTCCTTGGGCCAAATAAGTGACATATGCCAAATTTCATTCAATTCGGATTATAAATGCGACATGTACTTTGTTTATAATTTAACATGAAAAGACAGGCGGACGGACGGACATGCATAAATCAACTTAAGGGGACCCTCCATTCTCGGGGACAAATTTTTTTTATTTAATTCGAATCTACACTAATTCAAGAATGTCTCTACAAAATTTCAAGTGAACATCTCAAGAACTCTTGAAGATATAGCCGATTTATTGTGTCAGCATCAAGTGACGGCTAAAGGGCTTCTCAAACTTTAAACGCGTTTTTCTCTTTTGCGAATGGCGGGCACGATTACTCAAAAACTAATAACCCAATCGATTCCAATCGATTCGATGAAGATCTTACTTATTTTTTAACATAGTTTTTGGTCAAAAATCGGCGATTTTCCAAAAATATTTTTTCAAAGGTCCGCCATTTTGTTAATTTTAGAGCGAAGTCAATAATCCTAGTTCATACGAGAGCCAGACTCTTTCTAACACTGTTGGAATTTTCGGATTCCGATGTTCCAGTGAGGAGTTATCAGGCCCGCCATCAAAAATAAGGACTTTTCATTAATTACAAAAACAACAACAAAGCAATATGAAAATTTTTTTGTAAATTATTTTTCTTCTCTTTTAAATCTTCAAATATATATGTGCAAAATACAAACCTTAATAAGCATTGGTATTGATTTACCAGCCCATTGAAAATCTTGAAAAATTAAAATCAAGAATGGGTGGGGTTCCCTTAAAAGTGATTTTATGCATATTCTCAAAAGGAATGTGTCTATCTCGTTTCCATTTGCCTGTTGCAAACATAAGCACAAGGACATAATACCCTGTACCACAGTGTGGTGAAGGGTAAACAAATTCAACGCATATTGAGTACCTTAAATAATATTTTACAACCAGTAAGGGGAGCAGTATAGTCGGACGGGACCGACCATATGATACCCTTTCTGTGGTACTACATTCCAAGCTTGAGCAATACATCGCGATATTTACACCTTCTTAACCGATTAGAGGTTAACAAATATTACTAATATTCAGTTCACCCCTTCTAATTACTTGTCCAGATTCCCTTCACCGTGGCTTGTGCTGTGATGTTCGGCTTTCAATAGACTCGAAAAAAAAACATAAACAAATTAAGTTTTCGGTCCAATTCATCCCAAAATTATTATCTGATCATAATTGAAAACTATAAGCGTTGTCCTTGACCTTGCCTGCATCCTCATGGAAAATTTCAAAGCGAACAGCGTTATATTTTCGCCCTCTAGTGGAGTAATGGGTTACTAAACAATGTCTGAATATTTAAGTGCCCGTAAATATTTAAGTGTAACTCCGACATCCGAGTACGTACGACAATATAATTGGCATCAATTTAAAGGTCAGCAACTCCTCTTGGATATGCTATCAACTTCTCGGGTCTATGTCCTTCAGGAGTAAATATATAGGCTAAAGATTACAAATTTTGTCATTTTTCACACAAAAGTCAGGGTCCATTTGACCTGCTAAATATTGACCAATCTTTATCAAAACAGGCATGCTTATTGTTTGGCCCGATCCCCTTCTCCATGTAAAATTTCGCGATGTTCGGGCTTCAATTGCATCCTCTGGAGCGACCAGAAAACCCGACTAAAATAAGGTTGTTGGTCCATTTCATCCCCTAAATATTAACCGATATTTTCCAAAAACAATAGGGGTCTTCATTAGCCAGAACCCGTCCTACATGCAGATTGGTCCATAACTGTGGCCTGTATCGTGTTTACAAATTATAATGGACGCACGGACAGATTGGTCCATAACTGTGACCTGTATCGTGTTTACAAATTATAATGGACGGACGGACACACATGTCCAGATAGACTCAGCTAGTCGAGATATGACGATCGGTATACTTAAAGGACGGTCTAGGACCAATATTTCGCGGCGTTACAAACTCTTGGGGCTGCACAAAGCTATAATACCCTGAAAACATAGTTGTGTAGGTTATAAAAATCCACGTTTATTGAGCACCCTTGAAAAAAACCAAGCCTATTGAATACCCTTGAAAAAATATTTTTAAAACATCCACCCCTATTGCATACCCTTGAAAAATATTCTTAAAACCTCCAAACATACTCTGGAGAAAATATTTTTAAAAAATGCAGGCCCATTACCATTGAAAAAATATTCCTTTTAAAAAATCCCCGCCTACTGAGTACGTTAGAAATGTTTTAAAAAAATCCAACGCTATTGATATTTAAAAAATCGATGCCTATTGAGTACACTTGAAAAAAAAAATTGTTGAACATTTGTAAAAAATCTACGACTTCATATGACACTATAAGAATATTTTGACTATTTTTCCAGACCCTACAGCTTCAAGTGAAGTTGAAAATAAATAGAAATATATGGTCGATGTGGAGCATAGAAATATTCACTTCGAACAAACTTTACGCCTTTTTACTCGAATTAAGATTAATATTCAATTTCGTATATCATAGATTCGTACATATATAACATACATTTATATGTACAAATGTATGTTCAGGAAATGTTCTTGCATTTTAATTCCATATTCTCACAGATTTGTTTTCCGAAAAAACCGACTGTAGAATGTAATGTGGAACTCTGTGTGTAGTGCGTGTCGAAAGATACACAAACATAAAATATGCACACCCTTCCTGTTGACATAAAATCATTTCGTTTTTGCAACGCTTGTTCTTTTTATTCGACTGCCACAAAACGAAGCCAAATATTAACTCAAGAACATTCATAAAATCCAATTTAAACAGGAAATCATTTTAATCAGTTAAGTGAGAACAGGATTTATGTGGTGTTCGACAATCAATTGCGTGTGTGTTTGTGCGTGCGTGTGTGAACACAATCTGACGGGATACTTGATTGCGGTCTTGACAATTACGTTTCGGGAAGAGCCAATGTTTACATGAAGGGATTTTCTCCCCCTATTAACCATAAAGTGTACACTGTATGAAAATGACCAGTCCGGCGTGTAAACTGTCAAATTTTTTTACGAATTGTATTAATTTAACCACATGTAAATACAAGGGAAATGACTGTTGTAGGCATGCAGTTATGTTGTACAGAATAAAGATAGGTGGAATTTAATTTACAGCAATGTCCATAATGTATTAAGATTCTTTACAGTACTGCGTATCTAAAAAAGTACTTTCGATAGAGCTCCCATATGCGTTTTTGTCCGATTTAGGTAACTGAGTATAATGAGGTGTGAGATTCGGGAAAATCGGTTCAGGTTTCGATATAGCTCCCATTTATCTTCGTCCGATTTTGTGTAAATGGTGCTTCAAAGTACCTATATATCCTTCGATTTGCACGAAACTTAGCATAGCGTAATGAATTAAGTCTAGAACGATGTGTGTTAAATTTCGTGAAAATCGATTCAGATTTATATATAGCTGACATATATATTTTCGTCCCATATTAGGTAAACAGTGCACCAAAGTCTCTTTGTATCCTTCGATTTGCACGAAATTTGACATTGCGTACTGAATAAAGCCTAGAGATATGTGTGTTAAGTTTCGGGAAAATCGGTTCAGAATATGCAAATAATGCACTAAAGTCCCTATGTAACTTTCGATCTACACGAAATTTGACATAGCGAAATGAATTAAGTCTAGACAGATGTGTGTTAAATTACGTGAAAATCGGTTCAGAATTAGATATAGCTCCGATATATATTTTCGTCCGAGTTTGTGTAAATGGTGTACCAAAGTCCCTTTATATCCTGGTATTTGCACTAAATTTGAAAATCGGTATATATTATAGCACTAAATTTGAAAATCAAATTCCTAATGTTTGTCCGATTAACATGAAATATTGCACAACGAATCAAATTGAGACTTGAATGACTTTATTGTGTTTTGTTGAAAGTGGTACAGACGCAGCCACAGATTTCATATGTATTTCGAACGGGTGTCTAATTGAAATTAAATTTTAACAGTGCCTTGAACCGAATAGCGTGTTTCAGTTTTGCTATAAATCGTTTACCATAAATTTCTCCCATGGTACGCAGCCGATTCTAAATCTGCTCGAATGATATTAAATGTATCATAGGTTTCAGAAAGACATGAGATGACAAGCAATTGTAAGGATACATATGTACTATATACCAAAAGTGGTGAAGGGTATCAAATAGTCGGCCCAGTCCGACTTTAATACTTTCCTTACTGGTTTTTGATGGGTACGTTTAGTTGTGAGTTACAAGATGTTAAAATTGAAGTGAGCAAAGAGAAAATTCGGTTTATTTTACAGTTTTTCTTTGAAAAAGGCGAAAATGTAAGCCAAGCTACTAAAACTTTTGAATGGTGTTTTTGGTTCCGATACTGTAATAGCTAATTATGTGCAATTTTGGTTTTGTAAATTCCGTTTTTTGGACAGACAGGTAGGCCGGTCTTCGAAAATGTCAAAATGGAGAATAACTGTTTCAAACCATTTACATTTTCGTCCGCTTTAATGTAAGTGGTGCACCAAATACCTAAATTTAGTCCGATTGATATAATGTAGTGGTGTTAGTATAGTTTAACGTGTGTCACATATTATTCAAATAGGTTCAGATTTGGATATAATTTCCAAATATATTTTCGTTCGATTTTAAATAAATGATGAACCAAGGACACACAAAATTTTACACAAGGCACAGAAATTGGTGTAGTCCAACATGTGGCAAGTTTCGTTGAAATCCGTTCAAATTTGTACATAACTCTCTTAGATATTTTGAACCAATTTTAAGTAAATGGTGGACCCAAAATCTGGCTATAGACACAAAACGTACTAAAATTAGTATAACCTAACCTGCGTCATGTTTCGTTGAATGCGGTTCAGATTTGGATATAACTTCCATATATATTTTACTCCGATTTTAAGTAAATGGTGCACATAATTCCACATGTTTGCCATATTGACATGCAATTTTGTACAAAATTGAGCATAGAATGATGTAATTACTTTTTGTAGAAATGCAGAATTGCCCTATTAATTTCGTATTAAGGGGACCCCACCCCCATTCTCGGGGTCAAAATTTTTGTTGATATAATTCGAATCTACACTGATTATAGAATGTCTCTACAAGAACAAGTGAAAATCTCAAGAACTCTTGAAGATATAGCCGATTTATTGTGTCAGCATCAAGTGACGGCTAAAGGCCCTCTCAAACTTTAAACCCGTTTTTTTCTAAACATTTTTTTGCGAATGGCGGGCACGATAACTCAAAAACTAATAATCCAATCGGTTCCAAATTTTGCAAGGTTTCTCTGGGAGTGTATAGCTCTCGTATGAACTAGGATAAAGCCAATCGGTGAAGATCTTCCTTATTTTTTAACTTGGATTTTGGCAAAAAGTCGGCGATTTTCCAAAAATATTTTTTCAAAGGTCCACCATTTTGTTAATTTTAGAGCGAAGTCAATAATCCTAGGTCATACGAGAGCCAGACATGTACTCTTTCTAACACCGTTGGAATTTTCGGATTCCGATGTTCCAGTGAGGAGTTATCATGCCCGACATCAAAAATAAGGACTTTTCTTTAATTACAAAAAACAACAACAAAACAATAACAAAAATTTTTTGGAAATTACTTTTCTTCTCTTTTAAATCTTCAAATATATATGTGCAAAGTTACAAACCTTAACAAGCATTAGTATTGATTTACCAGCCCATTGAAAATCTTGAAAAATTAAAATCGTGAATGGAAATTTAACACACATCGTTTTAGACTTAAGGGCCCCCCCCCCCCCCCCCCCCCCCCCCTTAAGTCTGAAACGACGTGTGTTAAATTTCGTGAAAATCGGTTCAAATTTCGATAAAGCTCCCATATATAATTTCGTCCGATTTAGGTAACTAAGTATAAAATAATGAGGGGTGAGATTCGGGAAAATCGGTTCAGATTTCGATATAGCTCCCATATATCTACGTCCGATTTTATGGAAATGGTGCACCAAAGTACCTATACATCCTTCGATTTGCACGAAACTTAGCATAGCGTAATGAATTAAATCTAGAAAGATGTGTGTTAAATTTCGTGAAAATCGATTCAGATTTAGATATAGCTCACATATGTATTTATACCCTTCACCACAGTGTGGTACAGAGTATTATGTCTTTGTGCATACAAAAGTAATCGAGATAGATCCACGGTTCCTTTTGAGAATTTGCATAGAATCACTTTCTGAGTCGATTTATGCATGTCCGTCCGTCCATGTATTTTTGTTAACAAAATACAGGTCGCATTCATGCTCCCATATATAGTTTTGTCCGATTTAAGGTAAATGGTGCATCAAAGTCCTTATATATCTTTCGATTTGCACGAAATTTGGCATAGAGTACTGAATTAGGTCCAGAATGATGTGAGTCAAGTTTCGAGAAAATCGGTTCATATTTAGATATAGCTCCCATATATAATTCCGTCCGATTTAAGGTAAATGGTGCATCAAAGTCCTTATATATCT
This sequence comes from Musca vetustissima, assembly GCF_032173495.1. Taxonomy (NCBI): domain Eukaryota; kingdom Metazoa; phylum Arthropoda; class Insecta; order Diptera; family Muscidae; genus Musca; species Musca vetustissima. The sequence continues at coordinate 18,764 of NW_026882632.1, forward strand.
TTCGATTTGCACGAAATTTGGCATAGAGTACTGAATTAGGTCCAGAATGATATGTGCTGAGTTTCGAGAAAATCGGTTCAGATTTAGATATAGCTCCCATATATAATTTCGTCCGATTTAAGGCAAATGGTGCACCAAAGTCCTTATATATATGGATTTGCACGAAATTTGGCACAGTGTACTGAATTAGGTCCAAAATGATGTGTGCTAAGTTTTAAGAAAATCTGTTAAGATCTATATATAGCTCCCACATATATTTTCGTCCTTTCTAAGGTATATGGGGGCTCCAAAGTGCCTATATATCTTTCGATTTGCACGAAATTTGGCATAGGGTACTGAATTAGGTCCAGAATGATATAAGGGTACCCCCCAATTTTACGTATTTTGGGGTTCTTGAGAGCGTTTTTCAACCGAATTCGCTGAAATTTGGTACATTGAGTTGCTATTGGGTACCCAATTTCTCCACAAAAAAATTATACATATTGATCCATTTTTTCTGGTAGCCCCCATATAACGGTACCCTCTAATTTGCAGAATTTTGGGGGTTTTTATCATAGTTTTCAGCTGAATTGGCTGTAATTTAGTACTTTGAGTTCTTATAGGGTGCCAAATATCCTCACTAAAAATTATAAATATAGGTCTAAATTTCTGGTAGCCCCCATATAAGGGTACCCCCAATTTTCGCTATTGTGAGGTTCTTGAGCACGGCTTTCAAACGAATTCGCTGAAATTTGGTATTTTGTAGTCGTATATGGTATCAAATTTTGGGGTAGTCCTTATATAACCCCCTTTTTATACCCTTCACCACACTGTCGTACAAGGTATTATGTCTTTGTGTATATTTTTGTAACAAACAAAAGGAAACGAGATAGACACATGGTTCCCTTTGAGAATATGCATAGAATCACTTTCTGAGTCGATTTACGCATGTCCGTCTGTCCGTCCGTCCATATATTTTTGTGAACAAAGTACAGGTCGCATTTATGATCCAATTTGGATGAAATTTGGCATACGTCACTTATTTGGCCCAAGGACGAACCCTATTGAAATTGAGAAAAATCGGTTCAGATTTAACTATAGCTCCCATATATATTTTCATCCGATTTAATGTGAATGGTGCACCAACTCTCGATTTGCACGAAATTTGGCACATCGTAATGAATTAGGTCTAGAATGATGTGTGTTAAGTTTCCTGAAATCGGTTCAGATTTAGATATAGATTCTATATCTGACCAAGTGAAAAATTTAGTATGGATTGCAGAATGACATGTTTATTGATCTAATTTCATTTTACTGGTCCTTTAAAAATGCGACATTTGTTAGGACTCATATGTTAAATATACCCAAAGTGGTGAAGGGTATCATATAGTCGGCCCCGTCCGACTTTACTACTTTCCTTACTGGTTTTTAACATGTCTTTTTGTAAATTTAATATATAGCAAAGCCTGTTGGCTAGTCCTAATATCTTTCGCACATAAAAATATATATATTTGTTTATTTCAATATAACGACAAAAATAAATATTTTATTACCCAGACAAGACGTTAATTTTATATGTATATATATTTACCGAGTTATCGACAGACTAAAAAATTCAATTGAGTGCTTATTGAATCGCATTTTATTGCCATGAAGATATTTTGCTATTAAAGCGTTTAATCCTTTGTTTAATTTAATGTTAACATAGAACATATATTAGAAAATGGTAATAAATGTGTTCGTATATTTTTTTCAATAAAATTCGATATTATCGTATCTAGACAAAAGTAATAAAAATGGCCTTGCGTCTTAGGAGTTATATTTGTTTTACCAAATTGAAATAAATTGCAATTACCTTCAGAAACAATAAGATTTACCTGATTTATATGCTATTTATTGATTTCAAAGGCAATTGTGTTTACACAATTGTAGTAAAGTTCTTTTGAAAAAGGTTTTGGTTTGTAAGTGCCTCTTAAATAATGAACTAAATACAAAGTCTTATACTTTGCTTTTCAACTTTCATATTACAAAAATGGTTGACTTAAAGGGCCGTTTACATTTCATCAACACATTAAACCATTTGCAATATTTTTGAAATTTAATTCGATGCCATCGTATCTTATTAATGGCACCGCCAAAAATTGGTTTACCTTACCACAAACCACCGATATGAACGGACTACTACATATTAGATAAATGAGCAGACGGCTGTGTTGAATGTGCCACAGAAAATTACCAACAATGTGCCAGTTAACCACACATACATATACAGACCGTTGTAGTGGTGTAACCAAAATCCATTTATATAGACTGTGGAAAAATATATACTATATATGTGTATTGTATGCTCATATACAGAGACACAACATAGCATAAAAGGTGGTATACTAATGGAACTTTAATAGGGGCTAAACACGTTTTGAACTTATATACATGAAAAGATTATCGTAAAATTTCCTAAATGAAAGGTAATGTTAAGCTTAAATTTCTGTGAATTAACATCTTTGGATACCGCTTTTATGTCCTCCAGCAAAGGATGGAGGGTATGTTAATTTTGTCATTCCGCACATTATATTCTGATGGAATTTGGAAAGAACGCTGGAACTTTGTGCACAGGTAATTTTTATCTTTAGCCTAAAATTGGAGTTTGAAGATGTTGGACAACTTTTTTTGAACCGAATTGGCTGTAAATTAAATTGGGTGAGAAATATTCATATAAGACGCATCTTTTGCTTGCAGACAGGTCGAAATTTAAATCAAACTTGCTGAAATTGTTTGTTTTTATACCGTTTGATTTGCACGTAATTTCGCATAGCGCACGGAGATGAGTTTAGAATCGTTTCGGATTTATATATAGCTCCCATATATATTTTCATCGGATTTCAGCAAAGTCCTTCTATATATTTTATTTGCATAGGATACTGAATTGAGTGCAGAATGATGTTTGCTAATTTTCGGGAAAATCGGTTCAGATTTAGATGTAGCTCCCATATATAGTTTCGTTCGATTTTATTTATCTTTCGATCCGATATAGCTCCCACATATAGATATATATTCGTCCGATTTTACATAAATGGTTAATGACGTTGTTGAGCTTTGTTATACCCTTCACCACACTGTGGTACAGGGTATTATGTCTTTGTGCATATGTTTGTAACAGGCAAAAATAATCGAGATAGACCCATGGTTCCTTTTGAGAATATGCATAGAATCACTTTCTGAGTCGATTTATGCATGTCCGTCTGTCCGTCCGTCCGTCCGTCCGTCCGTCCATGTATTTTTGTTAACAAAGTACAGGTCGCATTTATGATCCGATTTGGATGAAATTTGGCACAGGTCACTTAATTGGCCCAAGGACGAACCCTATTGAAATTGGAGAAAATCGGTCCACGGTTAGGCATAGCTCCTATATAAGGGTACACCAAAATTTTCGGTATTTTGAGGTTCTTGAGCGCGTTTTTTAACTGAATTCGCTGAAATTTGGTACTTTGAGTTTTAATTGGGTAGCAAATCTCTCTACCAAATATTATAAATAAAGGTCCATTTTTTCGGATAGCCCCCATATAAGATTTCCCCCAATTTTCGGTATTTTGGGGGTTTTGATCGCATTTTCCGACCGAATTCGCTGAAATTTGGTACTTTGTGTTCTTATTGGGTAGCAAATCTTCCTACCAAAAATTATAAATAACGGTCTATTTTTTCGCATAGCCCCCATATAAGGGTACCCCCAAATTTTCGGTATTTTGAGGTTCTTGAGCGCGTTTTTTAACTGAATTCGCTGAAATTTGGTACTTTGAGTTCTTATTGGGTAGCAAATCTCCCTACCAAAAATTATAAATAAAGGTCCATTTTTTCGGATAGCCCCCATATAAGATTACTCCCAATTTTCGGTATTTTGGGGGTTTTGATCGCATTTTTCGACCGAATTCACTGAAGTTTAGTACTTTGTGTTCTTATTGGGTAGCAAATCTCCCTACCAAAAATTATAAATAAAGGTCCATTTTTTCGGAAAGCCCCCATATAAGGGCACCCCCAATTTTCGGTATTTTCGGGTTTTTGGGCTCGTTTTATAACTGAATTCGCTGAAATTTTGTACATTGGGTTCTTATTGGGTACCAACTTACTCCACTAAAAATTATAAATATAGGTCCAGTTTTTCTGGTAGTACCCATATAACGGTACCCACAAATTTTTGGTATTTTGGGGTTCTGATCGAATTTTTCGACCAAATTGACTGTAATTTAGTACGTCGAGTTCTTATTAGGTAGCATATCTCTCCACTATATCTATCTATATATATAAAAATGAATTGCTGTTCGTTAGTCTCGCTAAAACTCGAGAACGGCTGAACGGATTTTTCTTATCGTAGTCTTGAAATGTTCGTGGAGCTTCAGGGAAGGTTTAAAAGGTGAGAAAAACTCGAAAACCGCGAAAAATTTGCAAAAAAAAAATATTACGAAAAAAAAATATTATGAAAAACAATATTTCATTTGTCAAATATTGGAAATTTTCAAAATATTTTATTTTATTCAATTGACATTGTAACGAAACTTTTTATCTGAGAATGCAAAACAATAGTTGAGAAGTATACGCGATCATTGTATGTACACGTTTTCCATAAAATTCACGTACATTTTGGAACAAATGCAAGGATGAATCCAACAAACAAATTATTTAAAAAAATATCGCGACACCCCATTTTACAGACTTCGAAAACTTTATATACTGATCTAGGAACCAATATATAGTGATGAAAATAGCAATAAGGAGGTCAGATTCAAAAATATGGACGGTTTTCTGGCAATAGAAATACATCTTATTTCGAAACTAAATAGATCGAACCGTTTATTCCCTACTGCATTTTATTCGCAACTGATGGTGTTAATCGGAGATAAAATATAGAATGCGTATTCGCCACCAGCAACCACAGTTTTTCAAAAGACAATAGGATTTGACGAATAATGATGTTTTTTCCCAACTTCATGTATTGTTTTTATTGCTATTGCTTTAGAACTGTTCATATCTTTGAATCTGACCTCTTTATTGGTATTTCCATTGCATATATTGGTTCCTAGATCAATATTACTGGACCATACAAATTTCAAAGTCAGAAAAATTGGGTTTCGCGAATTGTTTTTCAATAATTTGTTTGTCGGATTTTGGTTTTAATAGTTTTTAAGGTTCTGTCCTCGCGTTATATTTTGCAAACCCTCTTTTTTATTATTCTAAACATATTTGGGATGTTTTGAAGCCGCAATGACTATGTTTAATACTCTTATCTTAAGATTAGGACGAGAAAATACCAAATATTAAATGAAATACTGATGGATAATGTATTGAATGTAAATGTGAGAAAATACCCAGGAAAAAATGCCGTGATGTATTGGAATCGTCGACAAACCGCTTATAGTATGTGGTTAACCGCAATTGCAACTATAAAAGGACCAAACGTGTTTTATGTAATATTTTTTCTAAAATAATATTAAAAAGCAAAATACTTTTTTGTGATAAACATTTTTGGGTTGTTATAGATTTCGGCCGATATCTTCGAGACCAATAGGTCTATCGCAATGATTCTTGCAGAAATACGATCTAAATATGTCCACAAACATATTCCATCACACATAATTCATTTTACATCTTTAGTTTGCTGGCTTTAGGCGTATATATTGGAATTTTTTCAAATTTTTATTGAGCAAAATACTTATTACACTCACTGTACATTGTATGTACACGTCTTCCATGAAATTCACGTACATTTTGGGACAAATGCAAGGATGAAAATCTGAAAATTCAGAAAAGAGTTCTGATTCTAAGACACATGCCCTAGATTATTCTTCTTGAAAATAATAATAATAGGAACATAGGAACATGTTTTTATTGAAGTACCTAAAATGTACCATTATATGGTGGTTATATGCCTAATCGTTGGTCAATGTCTTTAATCGCATATGTGTATCACAGAGAAAATTAAGTTCATATTGAAAGAGAACAACTATAAAAAGCATTTGTTATAACCAAGAATCTCATGATGTTACCTCAATATGTCAGCTACCGATATATTTAATACCATGAAAAATCGTTGTTAAGATCGAACTTTTGTACTTTCTAATATGTAGATTCTTTAAATCGGCCGGGACATTTATATGGGGACTATGTTACACAGTACGTGTAGTAGATTGGAAAACGGGGGGTAAGAACTTCAACATACTGAAAATTAAACGGGAAATATGTATGGCGCCTTTTTATTGCATTATGCCAAATCCATGATCCATTCCGTCAAATTCTTTACAAAACCGAAAATGGCGCGGGACCCGTATGTAGGAGCTATACAAAATTTGGTCCTGAATAGAAATGTTTCCGCAAATGTGTTTTACACTTTCAATATCACGGAATGATATATGATATGAATGACATACGATACTACAATGGGTATGGATATATACTAATACCACATGAGAAAATACCGAACAATAAGAGTATATCATTTGCGAAGCCTTGACCAAACGGAATGAGATACTCTAATTTTTATAAACGGATGGTGACTGGAAATGAGAAATGGATCACATACGATAAACCTATGCAAAAAAATTAGAAGACATTCTGAATCGAGTTTGTGTCCATTCATAGAATTTTGATCCTAAAATCCATGCTCTAGATTATTTTCTTTAAAAAAATACCTCAACATGTCAATTACCAATATATAAAATTAGGACATCTAATAACAAGCAAAAACGGCGTAAAGTTCGACCGGACCGAACTTTTATACCAGTAGTCGTTTGGGGATTGTGGAGGCTATCCTAAAAGAAGAAGATCGATAACTTTTAGTAAGAAGATTTTTTACCCAATGGAAACTAAATGTATATGATTACAGCTAATTGGTTAAAAACGTGCATTAACTCCAAAACACTAATGGTGGTGCCGTTATATGGGGAATATCTTAAAAAGTGAACCTATATTCATAGTTTTTGGTAGAAAGATTTGCTACCATATGAGAATTCAAAATGTAAATTTTAGCCGAATTAGCCAAACAACACATAATAAGGAATAGTATTAGTATAGTATCGTTATATGGGAGCTATCATAAAAAGTGGGACGATGTCGTCAACGGTACCAAATCACAGACAAAATGCGAAATATTGGGGGTACCGTTATATGTGGGGCTACCTCGAAACTTTAGTCAATATTAATTATTTTTAGTAAGTAGGTTCGCTATACATTAAAAACGCAAAATACCAAATTGCAAATTTAATATACAGTTTACCATATGGTGAAAGATATAATAAAATTACTTAGCATTGGGCTACCGTTATGTGGAATTCGTATAAACATATTGGGAAAGAATCTAATTAAACCGAATCCTAAACGATAATTCCGGCTCTTGATGGTTAAATGATATGACTTTATTTAAATTTATTTTCCAATGAATTCAATTATTACAAAAATTATATCCAAGGAAATTTTAGAAGGGAAAACAACGTTTGCCTTTTTGACAATTGCACCGCTTATAACTCAAGTAAAATATCCTGGCAAATTTGTCAATTATAAATTAATTTAATTTCTATAGCAACAAGACTCGGTCATAAACATCAAATAGTATATACTCAAAACTGTAATGCTGCTTTATGGTATTACAAACGATGTGTTTATACTGCAGAGAATTATATTGAAATGTGTGCTATAGCTTCCGATGTAACGATCAAGATCGATATGTGAAAAAAAATATAAAAAGTTTATGTGAATCAATCATGTTCCTGCATATTTCTTACCCAAAAATATGTCGAAGTATGAATAGAAATTTAAAAAGAAATCTAAAATACCGAAAATTATTTTTTAACAATATTGCTGAGGCAAGACAACGTTTGCCGGGCCCGCTAGTAATTTATAAATATTGGTCAATTTTTTCTGGTAGCCCCCAGGTTTTGAGGTTCTTGAACCAAATTCTTTTTTCTGGTACAGGGTATTATGTTTTTGTGCATATGTTTGTAACATGCAAAAATAATCGAGATAGACCCATGGCTCCTTTTGAGAATATGCATAGAATCACTTTTTGAGTCGATTTAAGCTCGAAATTTGGCACAGCGTAGCAAATTAGGTCTAGAATGATGTGTGTAAATTTGCCTGAAAATCGGTTCAGATTTATATATAGCTCCTACATATACTTTCGTCAGATTTAATGTAAATGGTGCACCAAAGTCCCTATATATCTTTCGATTTGGCACAGCGTAACAAATTAGGTCTAGAAGTTTCCTGAAATCGGTTCAGATTTAGATATAGCTTCTATATCTGACCAAATGAAAAATTTAGTATCGGTTGCAGAATGACGTGTTTATGGTTCCAATTTCATTTTACTGGCCCTTTAAAAATGCGACTTCTGTTAGGATTCATCTGTTGAATATACTCAAAGTGGTGAAAGGTATCATATAGTCGGCCCCGTCCGCCTTTACTACTTTCCTTACTGGTTTTTTATTAAAATAGTTATCTGATTTGCCCGAGTGTTGCGGTTAGGTAGTCGTTACTGGGAATAGTCAATGTTTACCCTACAAAGACTATTGAGCCATCTGTTGTAAGCATTCCGCCTTCTTAAGATATTGTGATAAAAAACTCACACATAACGATAATGAATTATGTCGGCAGATATTTAGGCATCTCCTCAATATAGTGATACCTCCTGAAGGAAGGAATTGAGATAAACAATTGAAATATTGGGTTCAAAATTGGCATATACCGGTCATTAATTAGGCATAGTCCTCATGATATGATATTCATTTTGTTTATTTTGGATTTTCAATATTTTGACATTTACGGTTTATATATACCCCTACTATAATTTTTAATATTTAGATTTTTGACCAGTTTTTAAACAGATTCTCAGGGTATTTTGTTTTTGTCATTTTTGCTATGCCAAAATTGTGATTGACTATAGATCCCAAGTTTCTTTGGACCAAATCCGTTTCAGATAATTTGGAGTAAATTTACAATTATTCATGAGTCACCGATGGCACATCTTTGACAAATCTAATATTCCTTCCAAACTTAAATCAAGTTCTGCTTATCACATATACATAGCCACCAAGTTCTAGGTATTTTGATTAATTGATTAATTGTAGTTTAATATATCGGCTTCTATATGGGTGTCAAAAATTCGTTGGGTGTATCCTGAATGGAATTTGGGTTTTATTAATATCAACAATAGCAACATCGTCTTTTGTATGAATGTTAGACATACGCTTAAGATAGTCGAGGCCTTTTGTGCACCCTAAAGAAGGATAATGTTGGAAACAACTTGAGATTTGTCTCTCAATACTTTCGGAGATTATGTATTTATTACTAAGTATCTAGAACTACGAAGTAAGTTTATGTGGAAGATTACTCTCCAGACGATGACATTAACCGATTCATCTTCTCTTCCCTCACCACCTTCGTTGGTTTGTGTTTCTCCCAAGCTGCATTTTGTGTTGGTGTCCTGTCTACGTATATGCGATCCATAGGGAGAGTCCTTTTTTCATTTTCCTTCCTGTGAAAAACTTAACATTTCTCCTCCAGTAGTGTCTTGTTTTTAGATCAAGGAATTCGAGAATAGTCCGTTTGTCCGTAATCACACTATCTCACGAAGCAATAGGCATAGGATCATGGCATTTGGTTCACAAGAATTTTCGAACATAATGTTGAACTCTTATTATATATGTGCATATTTCCGATAAATCAGTGCTTCCCGTGCTTATACCCTTTACCCCACTGTGGCACATGGTATTAAGTCTTTGTGCATATGTTTGTAACAGGCAAAAGGAAACGAGATAGACACATGATTCCTTTAAGAATATGCATAGAATCACTTTCTGAGTCGATTTATGCATGTTCGTCTGTCCATGTTAATTTGTAAACAAAGTACAGGTTGCATTTATGATTCGAATTGGATGAAATTTGGCAGAGCTCATTTAATTGGCCCATGGAAATTGGGAAAAATCGGTTCAGATATATAGTTTCAGCTCACAGCGTACTAAATTATGTCCAGACTAGTGTATGCGAAATTTTGTTAAAATCGGTTTAGATTTAGATACAGCTCCATCTTTCCCATGTGAAAGATGCACCAAATTACCAATATTTGTCCGATTGAGACAAAATTCTGCACAGGGTGCTGAATAAGGTCTAGGCTGATGTTTCCGAAGTTTTATTAAAATCGGCTCAGATTTAGATATAGTTCCCATATATGGTTTCGTCCGATTTTATGTGGATGATGCACCAAACTCCCAATATTTGTCCGATTGAAACAAAGTTTTGCACAGCGTATTGAATTAGGTCCAGATTGATGTATGAAGTTTTGTTGAAATCGGTTCAGAATTAAATATTGCTCTCATATATAGTTTCGTGCAATTTAATGGAAATGGACCTCCAATCTTCCAATATTTTTCCATTGAGATACAATTTTCCATAGCGACTGCAATTGAGTCAAAAATGATGTGTGTTAAGGTTTGTTGAAATTGGTTCGGATTTAGATATAGGTCGTATATATATTTCCAAGTCTGCCGATTGATATGCAATTTTGCATTGATTTCAAAATGGGCTTTCGGTTCAAATATCTATGTTGATCACACATTTAATTTCACCCGATCAATGGTCCTCCAACGAAGCTATGTCTTTTCTATCTTCAAGATATTGTATATATTAGCATCTCTTGTATGTGCCCACAGTGGTGTAGGGTTTCATATAATCGTCCCGCCTGACTTTTAAACTTTCCTTATTGGTTTATTTTTGCATTGTGTGTTTTCATTGGGCAGCAAAAAAACTTATCAAAAATTATTTAATTAGGCATAAGCGAAGGCCGCCAAATTATCGATCTTTTATAGAACAGTGTAATTAAATGTAATTTAATATTTTCGGTTTTAAGTGAGTGTTAAATATTCGTTCGGGGTTTCGTCAAATGATCGGTACTTTGGAGGTGTTATTCATCCGAATTTAGTCTAATAACACTCTGTAATAACAACTACGTCATACTGTATGTTGGATAAAGAAACCAACACCAACACATACAATTAACCCAGTCGAAGCTTGAAATGTATCTTTTAAAAGTTCTTGTAGTTTTTATGTACAAAGTCTTTTAGTATTTCCATCCCCTCCTCATTAAATTAAGGCTAGGGATAATATAGTTTTCCAAGAATTGGGTTCGTAGGTTTGCAAAGTTGGACTTCGCTACCAATCAGTTATTAGTACCTGTTCCTCGCCCGCTACCAGGTAAATTTTACAATCCCCTGTCTTAGTACAAATTGTAGGAGAAACCTGTGTTTAATACAGAGATCTTCTTATTAACATTCTCAGGCTAAGAGATCATCCCGATATGCATAATACATTTAAAAACCAGTGAGCGGAGCAGTATAGTCGGACGGGGCCGACCATATGATACCCTACAAAACTTCCAAGAAAATCTAATTTTCTATGGTTTGATATATTTTGAGCTTGGGCAATATTTAGCGATATTTGTACCCCCTTGACCGACTAGACGTCTACAAATATTACTAATATTCAGTACAGCTCTTCTATTTACTTGTCCAGATCCCCTTCACCGTGGGTTGTGTTGTGATGTCCGGCTTTCAATAGTGGCCTATAAATCGACTCATAAAAAACACAAAAAATTACGTTTTCGGGTGTTTCGGTACAAATACTAATTGCTGCCTCTGGAGCGACCAGAAAATCCGACAAAAATAAAGTTTTTTGGTCCATTTCATCCCCTAAATATTAACCAATCTTTTCCAAAAACATCGTGTTTACAAGATATAATGGACAGACGGGCAGACGGACGGACACACATGTCTAGATCGACTCAGCTAGTCGAGATATGATCGGTATACTTAAAGGTGGGTCTAGGACCAATATTTCGCGGCGTTACAAACTGTTGGGGCTGCACAAAGCTATAATACCCTGACAACATAGTTGTGTAGGGTATAATCAGTGCCTTCTTTGCCGTCTCACCCCGATGTAGTATTATTTGTATGAAATCGGTGATTTTTTTCTTTGATCTATGGCTGCTTTTAGAGGTGACTTCCTTTTCTTTCGCCCTAACAATCTTGCAGAATGCACCGTTTTACAAGTATTAGACCTTGTCCTTGGTCCTGACCAGACTTGCCATGGAAGACTTGTCTAAGCCTACCATAAGGTGAGTATTTTCTTCATGCTCCTTCCTTTGAAACAGTTCCCACCAGCAGCGCCTTGTTTTATAGACCAATTACTTTGTATTTTTTGCCTTTGACAAAGACAGTTGTGAAATGACCTTCTTTCTCATCAGCTGGACCTTGATTGCCTCATGTGGAAAGACAACGTTATCTATCAGTTTTCTCAGGGTTTCTGTGTTAGTTGACGAATCGAATTTAAATCGCAGCTTGAGAAATCGATGGGGTGCCCTCTGGGCAGTAGATGATTCAATATCTTATTGTAGACCATATGCTTTTCCAATTCACCGAATGTTATATTTGCTTCGATCATTGCATATCCGAGCCCGTCTTTGTGGTGCCTCCTGGGCACCTTCGCATAAGATTGCTCATGGGAAGATAAAAAATGTCAGGCATAAAACCATTTGATGCATTTTTATCACCATTAAGAAAAGGCGAGAATATCGCTTCAGACCCTAACTGCCTCTGTCTGTCTTTCCATATTAATTTGTAAACAAAGTAAAGGTCGCTTTTATGATTCGAATTGGATGAAATTTGGCAGAGCTCATTTATTTGGCCCAAGGACGAATTCTATTGAAATAAAGAAAAATCGGTTCAGATTTAGATAAAGCTCCCATATATATTTTCGTCCGATTTAAGGTAAATGACGCACCAAAGTCCCTATGGATTTGCACGAAACTTGGCACACACCATTCTAGGCATTGGTACGCTGTACCAAATTTTCGTCCGATTTAAGGTAAATGGTGCCCCAAAGTCCATACATATATTTCGATTCGTACGAAATTTGGTACATCGTACTGAGTTAAGCTTAGAATGAAGTGTGCTAAGTTTCGCGAAAATCGGTTCAGATTTAGATATAGCTCCCAAATAGGTTTTCATCCGATTTTATGTAAATGGTGCACTTATATAACTTTCAATTTGCATTAAATTTGGCTTAGCGTATTGAATTGAGTCTGGAATGATGAGTGGTAAGCTTCGGTTAAGATTTCGGTATGGCTCCCATATATACTTTTCTTCCGATTTTATGTAAATGGTGCAGCAAAGTCCCTATATATGCCTCGATTTGCATGAAATTTGACTTTGCGTACTGAATTGAGTCTAGAATGCTGTGTTGTACGTTTCGGGATAATCGATTCAGATTTCGATTGAGACTTGAGTGATATTACTGCGTTTTGTTTAAATTTGTGCAGATGTAGCTAGCTTCCATATGTATATGAACGGGTGTCTGACTGAGATTAAATTTTTAACAGTACGACGTACCGAATATCGTGTATCAAGGCATGAGTATGTTCCTTCGAGGAAACATTGACATGCTATTGTAAGGATACATATGTACCCAAAGTGGTGAAGGGTATCATATAGTCGACCGAGTCCGACTTTATTACTTTTCTTACTGGTTTACTATGTTCCACTGAAATTAGACTTAATCAACCATAACTGCTAATTACAATTTTTATTTCGATTAATTACTCTGTAATCTGTTAAATTCATTGTTGAACCGCTTTATGATTGTTAATAATGTTTATGAAATAAGAAAACAAATTTTTTGTGGCTAATAAAAAAATAATTCTATCATTTGCCATTTACCATTGGCAATTGTTGATTATTGCTGGTGTAGTTAACATTTATATTTTCCAAGAATCCATGATAATATCACCACTCAAATTTCATTGGTGGTCATAATGCCAATACACCGACAACACATCTCTTCTATCGGATTAATTTGCAGTATAACAACATTTTATTTGATGATTTTTTTATTTGCTGCGTTTGCGATAAACAATTTCACTTATTTACGATATCAATAAAATAATTTAATAAAAAATGATTTTTTTATAGATTTATTATTGTATAGAAATCCATTGTTAATCCATTTTTTCTTGATACATTTGTATTGATAGTTATTGACCATAATTAAATTTCAAGAATTGGTGGTTTTAATATTTTGATGACCAATATATTTTAATCACTATCAATCGAAACATCACGAATATTTATGAAATCTGAATGTGAAAAAGTTGCTTAACTTTTCCGATAGATGAGAAAAACTATTACAATTATATATTTTTAGAATTTTAACTAGTTCTCAAATATAGCATAACCGCAATTTTGAACTCATGGGATTTCTCAAAAATAGACAAATCAATATATTACCAGTAAAGAAAGAACTTAAGTCAGACTGGGCCGACTATACGATACAATGTCCTGTAGATAAAAGCTATATCTAAAGCTGTAACAATTTCAATCCAATACGCTATGCAATATTTCATGAAAAGCGAACCGACATAGTCTCCTCCATTTGCACCATTTGCATGAAATCGGACAAAATATATGTGGGAGCTATATCTACATCTGAACCGATTTCAACAACACAATGTCGTGTAAATAGAACTGGATATGTGGCGCAACATTTCCATAAAATCGGACGGAAGCTACAAATAAATCTGAACCGATTTCAACAAAATTACACGGGCGTCAAGCTGTAGTAATTTCAATAAGCTATTCAATATTGTGTGTCAATCGGATAAACATTAAAAAAATGTACTCCATTTACATAAAATCGGACGAAATTATATATGGGAGCTATATCTAAATCTGAACCGGTTCCAAGAAAACTTCGTATACATCAACCAGGATCTATTTCAGTTCTCTGTGCAAAACTTTGTCTCAATCGGACTAATATTGGGAGTGTGGTGCGTCATTTACATAAAATCGGACAAAACTATATATGGGAGCTATATCTAAATCTGAACCGACTTCCAAAAATAACAAAAAGCTTTTTATTATATTGTCTATGCACGCTATTAAAGGCCGTTAATATAAAAAAACTTCTCGGTGAACCATTTGCATAAAATCGACCAAAAATATATATATGAGAACTATATTTAAATCTGAACCTAATTCAACAAAACCTCACGGGTGACAACATGCAGTAACTTCAATACGGTATGCAAAATTTTATCGCAATCGGAAATCATTGACAGTATGGTGCACCATTTACATAAAATCGGAGGAAACTATATATGGGAGCTATATCTAAATCTGAACCGATTTCAACAAAACTTCGCACACATCAATCAAGAACTAATTCAGTACTCTGTGCAAAATGTTATCGCAATCGGACCAATATTGAGAGTTTACTGCACCATTTACATAAAATCGGACGAAAATATGTGTGGGAAATATATCTTGGGCCAAATATGTGACCTGTCACAAATTTCATCATAATCGGATCATAAATGTGACGTACACATTGCTAACAAATACACATGGCCGGACGAACATGCATAAATTGACTCTAATTGAACGCATATTCTCAACATTAACCAGTAAGGAAAGTAGTAAAGTCGGACAGGGCCGACAATATGATACCCTTCACTACTTTGGGTATATTCAACAGATGAATCTTAACAGACGTCGCATTTTTCATTTTCACGAAACTTAACATCATTGTAGACTTTATTCAGTACGCTGTACCAAATTTCGTGGAAATCGAAAGGTATATAGGGACTTTGGTGCACCAATTACCTTAAATCGGACGAAAATATATATGGGAGCTATATATAAATCTGAACCGATTTTCACAAAACTTAGCACACATCATTCTAGGCTTAATTTAGTACGCTGTGTCAAATTTCGTGCAAATCGAATGATATTTATGGACATTGGTGCACCATTTACCTTAAATCGGACGAAAATATATATGGGAGCTATATATAAATCTGAACCGATTTTTATGAAATTTAGCACACATCATTCTAGGCTTAATAAAGTACGCTGTGCCAAATTTCGTGCAAATCGAAAGATATATAGGGACTTTGCTGCACCATTTTCAATAAATCTGACGAAAATATATATGAGAGCTATATCTAAATCTGAACCGATTTTTCCCAATTTCAATAGGGTTCGTCCTTGGGCCAAATAAGTGACGTATGTCAAATTTCATCAAATTCCGATAATAAATGCGACCTGTACTTTCGGATTATAAATGCGACCTGTACTGTACCACAGTGTGGTAAAGGTATAACCATGGGTCTATCCGAATCCTCTTGCATGTTACAAACATAGGCACAAACACATAATACCCTGAACCACAGTATAAACATTCAGTTGTAGCTCCTCCTGAAGGTTCAATACTGGGGATACGCAGGCGAGGGTAAAAGTCGACTTTTAGACTATTCAATTTTTGTCCCAGACCAAAAAGACGATTTTTAGACTTTTCTATTTTTGCCCCAGACCAAACGGTCGACATTTCGATCTTTCGATTTTTCAAACATGTTTAATGTCGATTTTCGACTTTAACCGACTAATGTAAAATCGACTGATTTTTTATAAATTGTTGGCAACAGATAAAATAAAGTTCTGGAATGCATCATTTTTGGGCAATTTGGGCTTTGTGATCATAAACCAAAAATTCACACTTCACTTATATACCGATAGTAAGATAGTAGGCACTGAGCACCTGGAACAACTAAAGCCAAATTCATTTCATTTTAAATAGTCTTCATAAATTAGTATTTCACGAATTTCATAATCATAGCAGGTAAATAACGACTATAAAACCCTCCATAATTCCAGGTATTAAATATCTCCAAATGACAGCTGCAGTAAGTTAAGTAAAGTCAAAGAATAATTTAGGCGAGGGAAAACTCAATTTTTTTTTTATTATTTTATCATCGACAGGCAAAATATAATAAAACTATTTCTACCTGTTATGGTTGGCAAACAATATTTGGGTATATATAATGCCCTTCTACTTAGCTAAAATCAATCAGTTACGATTCTAACATTCCAGCTACAACAAGTCTTCTATCTTGTGATATCAACTAACTAAAATACCTACATTGTAAACAGTGCAAAAAATGGAAAACTACAGCATTTTCAATTCAACCACTAACTTTAAATCCGAAAACGAATATATTAAAGGTGTCGGCAATAAAGGCTTCGAACAAGGAAAACTAGACAATTTCACGGTAATGCAAAGTGCTGTTGCGACTTTAAAAGATGACACCGTCAATTTTGATCTGAGTGATTATCAATCTATGGACAGTGATAGTGGCGATGAGTTCTATGATGTATTGGATTCTGCTGATGAAATCGATTTAAATAAAACCTACACTTCAAAAACAATGTCTAAGAAACAAATGGCCCTAATAACATCGGCATTGGAGGAAACTGATTTGTGAGAAAAGTAGTTATAAACATTTAGATATAATTGTAGTTTATTAAGAATATTTGTATATATAACAATCAGTTACTGATAAATAAACAATTTTTAAAATTGACAAACATTTAAGTATGAAACCTTTTTATACCATATACAACTATGTTGTCAGGGTATTATAGCTTTGTGCAGCCCCAAGAGTCTGTAACGCCGCGAAATATTGGTCCTAGACCCACCTTTAAGTCGTCATATCTCGACTAGCTGAATCGATCTAGACATGTAAATTGTAAACCACGGTTATGGACCAATCTTCACGAAATTACATGTATGATGAGTTCTGGCCAATGAAGATCCCTATTGTTTTTGGTCGTTGCAGAGGCCGCAATTATGGCCCAAACATGGAGAAGCTGATCGGGCCAAAGAATAAGCATGCCTGTTTTGATAAAGATCGGTCAATATTTAGCGGGTCAAATGGACCCTGACTTTTGTGTGAGAAATGAAAAAAAAAATGTATTCTATATCGTATATATTTACTACAGAATGACATAGACCCGAGAAGTTGATAGTATATCCTAGAAAATTGGTTGACCTTTTAAGTGATACCAATTATATTGTCTGATGTGCTCAGATATGGGAGTTATGCATAATAAGGTGACTATGTGCATAGTATTACTATAACTCCATTAGAGTACAGAAATGTCGCGCTGGTCGCTTTGAATTGTAAAGGAAGTTCCGATTATGGTCAAGGACGACTTTTCGGTGAAGTTGAAATTTTATTCAGGGGGTGCAATGAACAGAAAACTTTAATTTTGTCAGATTTTCTAGTCGCTCTAGAGGCAATTATTATATGCAGGACATCGCATATTTTACAAGGTGAAGGGGATGTGACCAAATACTTAAAGCGGCTGTTTAGATGAGATCATATCAACCAAAACCTAAAGTGACCAGTTTTTTATTTTATGGCGTAAAAATTCACTTCAATAAAAAAAATGGAAATATGCCAGGGTTAGAAAGTTGAGCTGTTGACCTATAATCGACCAAGAGGGTGCAAATATCACGAAATATTGCCCAGTTTCAGAATATAGAACCGCAGAAAGTTAGAGTTTCGTGGTAGTTGTGTAGGGTATCATATGGGCGGTCCCGTCCGACTATACTTCTCCGCTCACTGGTTTTATTTTTAATTTAATGGGAATGTATATATAACAATATGAAACCTTTTTTATACCCTCCACCATTCCGTTTGTAACTCATCGATATAATCATTTCCGACCCTATAAAGTATATATATTCTTGATCAGCGTAAAATCCTATGACGATATAGCCATGTCCGTCTGTCCGTCCGTCTGCCCGTCTGTCTGTTGTAATCACTCTAGCGTCTAAACGAATTGAGATAGATCGCCAAAATTTAGCATAGAATCGTCTTTTGTCTGCAGGCAGGTCAAGTTCGAAGATGGGCTTTATCGGTCTACGTTTAAGCATAGCTTCCATATAAGGGTACCCCCAAATTTTCGGTATTTTGGGGTTCTTGTGCGTGTCGTTTAACCGAATTCGCTGAAATTTGCTACATTGGGTTCTTATTGGGTACTAAATGTCTCCACAAAAAATTATAAATATAGGTCCACTTTTTCTGGTAGCCCCCATACAACGGTACCTCCTAATTTTCAGCATTTTGGGGGTTTTGACCGCATTTTTCCGCCGAATTAGCTGTAATTTTGTAGTTTGAGTTCTTAATAGGTACTAAATCTCTCCACAAAAATTATGAATATAGGTCAATTTTTTCGGATAGCCCCCATATACGGTACCCCCAATTTTTGGTATTTTGGGGTTCTTGAGCGCGTTTTTCAACCGATTTTGCTGCAATTTGGTATTTTGTAGTCGTATATGGTAACAAATCTCCCTACCAAAAATTATTAATATTTGCCCCCTTTTTGGGGTAGTCCCCATAGAACCCCCTTTTTATATTAAAATAGTTATCTGATTTATTCCGCGTTTTGAGTTTGGTTCTAAGACTCAAATGTAATCATTTCATCATGCGGAGGAGATAAAAAATTAGAACTTAACGTTCGATAATCGATAATGAACTATAGCCTCATTTAGGCCTAGCCCCTGTGTGAAGTTTCCAGAAGAAGTGGACCGATATTCCCCATCTTCGAATTTGAACTAAGTTTGGAAGACATTAAAAAGATGGGCAAAGTGTGAATGAAATCTAAATTTTCTGACACGGATTTGGTCCAAAGAAACATGGGGTCTAGCTAGAACCAATATTTCGATGAGATACATTTTCACGGTGTTAAAGTGTATACATCATCATTAGCCATAAGACTGAGGGTATAATTATCCATTAAAAATTTCTGAAATTTGTGTTATAGTGGAAGTGATGCAAATGTGGTATAGGTTGGTAATGTGGTATAGTCACTTTTTTTTGTAAACTGAAAATTTTAGAATAACTTAAACATTTTCTATAGTTTGCTGTTATCAAAAAAATAAGATAGCAATGACCTGTTTAATTTAGAATCAGTACCAAAAATAAAATTTTTCATGAAATTGACTTTTTTTCGATTGAAGTTTAAAAATATTTTTTTGTTTTACGGATGTACTTTAATCGTTATTACTAAAGCATTAAAATAATCAGTATGAACTAAAAATCAAATAATATGTGCGATTGCACCACATAATCACCAATTTGAAAAAAAAACTAGACATTTCTTCAGTAAACACAAGTGTAGGTAATGTGGTATACCTTGATTCTGCATGAAAAAAGGCCAGCACTAAACAAAATCTCATTACTATGTGAAACATTTGTACTCTACGAGAGTCTACCATGAATCACAAGGATGAAAAACAAAGGCTATGAGTTTTAACAACTTCTCCATACAAAAATTATATATTGACATGTGTAGACATTATTATATAATAAAAATTTAAGTTCCACTCAACGTATCCGTTAAAAATCTTAACAGACATAAATCTCGAGCTAATTCGCATTCATTAAAAACAATAAATTATATAAGATATCAATTGGAAGTGAAAATTATACTATACCACATTAACATCATGTGGTATACCACATTACCTGCACTTTTTTTAAAATCGCTTTTTATGGAATTTCTAATATTTTCTCAAATATCTCTTAAATTGTTAGAATAATATTATTTTCAAATTGATACATGGAAAGACAACACATGTAGCATGTTAAGTGCAAAATTTCAATTTAATCGGATAAAAAATAAAAATTTGGCAATCTAAAAACAAATGGGTATACCACATTTGCATCACCTCCTATAGTTAACATAATCCGTTTTTAGAAATGTCGGTATAGGTCCACTTTTTGGTATGTTCACTATATTTTCATCCCTAGTACCTGTCAGTATATCTATGGTGGAGGGTATCCAAAGTTCGGCCCGGCCGAACTTAACGCTTTTTCACTTGTTATTTTTAATTTAGTGGGAATGGGATGTCATATAAAATGGGGCCTATTTCAACCCGTATACATATATGTAACCAGTAAGGAAAGTAGTAAATTCGGATGGGGTTGGGTATATTCAAAAGATGCATCCCAACAGACGTGGCATTTTAAAGGACCATTAACATGGAATTGCATGAATTAAAATATTTATCTAAATGTGAACCGACTCAGATCAATCCATAAATAAGTCATTCTACAATATACACCAAATTATTTTAAACCAAGTCTCAATCGGACACACGTTGATTATTTGGAGCCCGATAAACATTGTTCAAAATTTAATGTCAATCTGTGAAATATGAAGAGTTTGTCGCAACATTTAAATTAAATTAAAATCGGTTAAAATTATATATGGAAGCTATATCCATATTTGAATTGATTTCAACGAAACTTGTCACAGATTAGGTTATACTAATATCAGTATATTGTGTGGCTATTGTATCCTGATCAAGGATATATATATATATATGGGCAATATTGCCAATTTTTTAACATAGCTGAAGCGGAGGTTCACACCTTTATAACTCGGGAACTACTTAAGTATATGAAAAAAAGTGAATAGTTTTGGGTTAATTGATCTGTCGTTGCAAACTGCTCATGATATTGACCTCCAAACTTTATTTTAGTGGAAGCTGTGTCTACTTTAATGTAAAAAAATGTGTAAAAACAGGTTGAGGCGAACCAGTTTTTTTATATTCTCTATCGATTTGTGACTAAGCCACTCATTGCACGGCCTTCGTGTCAAAATAAAACTAGAAGCCAACAAAATGGGGACTACGCCCCTTATGTATCATTTTTCAAAATTTTAACTGCATCTACCTTTAAATGATGCTGACATTTTGAAGCTCGATTTTGAGTGTTTTTTGAATTTTAGTTCTAGCATTAATACGCGAACAGGAATTTCTAAAAATCGATTATACGATTATTGTAGTCGCGAATCTGCGTAATTTGATATGTATTTTGTGTATGTAGCATGCACAGCTTCAGAGTAATACTCATCCGAAGGTGCGAATTTTGTGCGATCAAATTTCTAAAAAACCTATTTTTCGGGCCAAATTTTTAGATCTGTCAACTGAATGATATGGGTACCCGCGATCAATAAGGTTTTTTCCGTTTCGGATGATATAAAATCTTCTTCGTGAAAATCCATCTACTAGAACGGCGGGAACTGGCCTTCCAAAAACACGAAATTTGGCAAAAAATGTTTTTGAAAATATCGCGGATTTATTTGCGTTTTCTGTGTATCATTTCCGCTTCAATAAATGACCTCATACGGATTTTGATCTTTTTCGAAAAGAGAACTTTAAAAACTTCAGCCGAAAGAGAGATGTACGCAATTTATCTCAAAAATAGATTGTGATGGCACATCCATGGTTCTTAATGGACCACATTGAAATCGGTATAGATCGATGTATTTTTATAGGGTGCACACTGAAATCGGATGCGCGTTAATGACATATGGAGTTTTCGGAAATTATTCGCGTTTTACGGTTTTTTGGGTACTTCAATGTAACGTGCGGCACATCTTAGCCGTCAAATGAAATTTCGCAAAATATATATGGATTGGAAGATAAACTTCAGTACTTCCTGGAAACCGCATGCGCATCAAATGATGTGAAATTTGAAATCGCGAATTTTTTTTGGGTGCACACTGAAATCGGATGCGCGTTAATGACATAAGTTTTCGGAAATTATTCGCGTTTTACGGTTTTTTGGGTACTTCAATGTATGAAATTTCGCAAAATATATATGGATTGGAAGATAAACTTCAGTACTTCCTGGAAACCGCATGCGCATCAAATGATTTTGAGAATTACGCGACTTAGACGCAATTTAAAATGTATATTTCATAATATTATTTTATTTTAAGATTTATTCCTATTTATAGAACCCTAAGATTTATCGGAAGGGTCTTGATATAATCCGCAAGGCGTATACTTATACACAAAAAGTGATTATTATTATATATGTCAATTTTTCAGCGAAATTCGGGTAAAATAGCAGAATAACCCCAACATTTTTTTCTGAAATTTCTTGTATACAATTAAAAAAATAAATGTGATGACATTATTTTTTCGAACCAAAAACAAATAATTTTCCTCAATATCTTGTTTTGTTGTCGCTGTGATTTACAAACAGCTACACGGACTTGTGTGATTTTGATATCATTTGATTCACCATGGTGTTTAGATTATGTAGATATTTTTAAATTAATTTTTAGGTGTGTGTATGTCATTAATATAATGAAAATATTTACGTAATCTCCTATATTTTCATTATTTTTCTCATATTTCGCGAAGATGTGCAACTTTTTCGCGATTTTTATAATATATTCATATTCTTATTTTACGGAGGAAGATATATATCAAAGTTTTTGGTCTA
>NW_026882633.1:0-42168 GCF_032173495.1 Musca vetustissima
TATGACTGCGCCTTTTATGTCGAAATTGACCTGCAATCCTCTGTCGACCGCTTTGCTCACCGAAATGAAGTTTGCCTGCAACTCGGGCGAATAGAGAACATTTTCTAGCAAAACCTCACAATCTAGCATCAAACGAATATTGCCTTTTCCCTTTGCGTTTATGTGTTTGTTGCCAGCCAGCGAAATCATCTCATTATGATCATGGTAATTAACAAACGCATAACGATCATTACACATGTGCGATGTCGCCCCGCTGTCGACATACCATTTGTTTCTGCTTATGGGTGCACAATCTGTCGCTGCCACCATTGTCATCGCTTGTGGGTTGCTACCTGCTTTTCTCTGCTCACATTTACTTGCGAAATGGCCCGTTACACCGCATACAAAACATTTTCCCTTGAAATGCTTTCGGTTGTTTTTGTTGCTGTTTGGTCTCTTCTCTGAATTTCTATTGGTTGTTGTTTTAGCAGCAAACGCCTGCTCTGTTGTCAACTCAACAACCCTTTCCTCTCGCCTCTTCCCCTCCTCGAGAAGTTTCTGCTTTATAATGGGCAACGATGGAAGATCATCCCGCGTCTCGATGGCCACCACAAAGTTCTCATAGGCACTAGAAAGACTTGACAAAAGCATAATTACCAATAGCTCCTCCTGAATCTGAATTCCCGTCTCCTTCAATTTCTCATAAATTTCGGAAAATTCATTAATGTGCTGCACCATACCGCCTCCTTCTGCCATTTTCAAATTCACCAACCTTTTGTATAGTGACACCTTTTGCAATGGTCCTCGAGGCATGTATGTGTCCTCCAATTTCTTCCACGCTTCATGTGATGTAGTACAGCTCCTTATGTACCCCAACTGTGTTGGCTTCACACACAGAAATATGGATGCTAACGCCTTTTCATCCTCTCGTAGCCACTGCTCTACATTTGTTGCGCCATCCTCCTTCTTGAGTTGACCGCTCACAATTTTCCATTGGCCACCATGGATTAAAATACTGCGCATTTGAATAACCCAACTGTCGTAGTTATTCTCATCCAATTTATCGATTTGGAAGTTTGGTGCACTCATGTTGTTTCTTATTGTCTTCTTATTTTATTGCTCACAAATTATTCTTCACAATTTAATCTTTAAACAGTTTCGGCATCTGGGCCCATAACCTGATGAAAACACTTTGTGTTATGCTGTTTAACAGAGTTTATTGATTATGTGTAAGAATAATTATGATGAACAATGCGACTTCACTTCAGGAGTTCAACTTAGAGACTACGAAAAAATATTTACATTTATTTACAACTTAGAGTATGTTCTAATCTAAAGTCATACATGTTGCACAAGAGTTACCATAACAACATTTCAATAGGTAGACATCGAAAAAATATTTTTAAAAAATCCACGCCTATGGGTAGACATCGAAAAAATATTTTTAAAAAATCCACGCCTATGGGTAGACATCGAAAAAATATTTTTAAAAAATCCACGCCTATGGGTAGACATCGAAAAAATATTTTTAAAAAATCCACGCCTATGGGTAGACATCGAAAAAATATTTTTAAAAAATCCACGCCTATGGGTAGACATCGAAAAAATATTTTTAAAAAATCCACGCCTATGGGTAGACATCGAAAAAATATTTTTAAAAAATCCACGCCTATGGGTAGTCCTTCTAAAAATAGTCCTTCTAAAAATACTTTTAAAAAATCCACGCCTATGGGTAGCCCCTCTAAAAATAGTCCTTCTAAAAATGCTTTTAAAAAAATCCACGCCTATGGGTAGTCCTTCTAAAAATGATTTTAAAAAATCCACGCCTATGGGTAGACATCTAAAAAATATTTTTAAAAAATCCACGCCTATGGGTAGACATCAAAAAAATATTTTTAAAAAATCCACGCCTGTTGATAGTGCCGTAGTCCTAGCCCCGAAAAAAATATTTTTAAAAAATCCACGCCTATAGGTAGACAGCGAAAAAATATTTTTAAAAAATCCACGCCTATGGATAGACATCGAAAAAATATTTTTAAAAAATCCACGCGTATGGGTAGACATCGAACAAATATTTTTAAAAAATCCACGCCTATGGGTAGACATCGAAAAAATATTTTTAAAAAATCCACGCCTATGGGTAGACATCGAAAAAATATTTTTAAAAAATCCACGCCTATGGGTAGACATCGAAAAAATATTTTTAAAAAATCCACGCCTATGGGTAGACATCGAAAAAATATTTTTAAAAAATCCACGCCTATGGGTAGACATCAAAAAAATATTTTTAAAAAATCCACGCCTATGGGTAACCATCGAAAAAATATTTTTAAAAAATCCACGCCTATAGGTAGACAGCGAAAAAATATTTTTAAAAAATCCACGCCTATGGATAGACATCGAAAAAATATTTTTAAAAAATCCACGCCTATGGGTAGACATCGAAAAAATATTTTTAAAAAATCCACGCCTATGGGTAGACATCGAAAAATATTTTTAAAAAATCCACGCCTATGGGTAGACATCGAAAAAATATTTTTAAAAAATCCACGCCTATGGGTAGACATCGAAAAAATATTTTTAAAAAATCCACGCCTATGGGTAGACATTGAAAATATATTTTTAAAAAATCCAAGCCTATGGGTAGACATCGGAAAAATATTTTTAAAAAATCCACGCCTATGGGTAGACATCGAACAAATATTTTTAAAAAATCCACGCTTATGGGTAGACTTCGAAAAAATATTTTTAAAAAATCCACGCATATGGATAGACGATAAAATTTGTTTAAAAAAGTCCACGCCTTATATAGAGCATTGACAAACATTTTTAAAATATCCACACCCTCTATAGAGTCCTGAAAAGTTAATTTTAAAAATCCAGGTCCTGAAATTGTTTTCTAGTAAACAACAATACGTAGACATTTAATGCAATTTTGTTTTAGTACCCAACAAAGCGTGAACCTTAGGGCGTATGAGCAATGTCGGTACTTATACGTCAATTGCCGATTATGTATGTTTATAGGATATTTATCCTTCGTTACGTTAAACAATATTTTTTCTTGAGAATAATTCCACGCACCGAAGTTCCTTTTAAGGAATTCCTGTAAAACCCCACTTCAAAAATTCCAAAAGACAAATACCAACTCCATCAGAAACACAGCAGGCTTTCTAACACAGGCGAAACGGAAGATAACAAATGTTTAGGTATTTTCTGTTTCCATATAACGGCAGGTGGGCAAAGTAGCAGCAGCAGCATCAGTTATTGGTATCATCAACTTCTCAGCATAGCTTTTGTGTCACTTTGGAAATCTATAGGAGGATATCCGTTTACAAACAATACTTCAAGTTTTTTCTGTTTTTCTTCTGCGTTCTACGGCTCAATTTGTTATCGCAGGTTGTTTTGGTAGTTTGACCGTCAAGGTATGAGTAAAAAGAACAGACACCTGACAGGTGTTGTCATTATTTACTTCCTTCCTAGCTACCAATCTTCCTTTTGTTCCATTTTCGGAAGTGTTGTTTTGTTTTTCTTTTCCTTTGTTTGTGTTTTTCTTGGCTTATTATTAATGTTGTCTCGGTTAAGTTATTGCCAGCTACCAATTGAGAGTTCTGGTGTTGTTATTAGACAAACAAATATTTCTTATTGTTCTTTTCTTTTGTTTTTGTTTTAAAGATGGGAAGAAAAGTCACCTCAGAGAATCCTGAGTTCTTTAAGTAAGTTATGACAAAACATTTTTTTGTTTATATTTCCTCTTCGAATTGATCTGTGGTTATTTACTTAAGAACTTTTAATATTTCTTGTCACATCTGTAGGCACTACAGCTCTTGAGTAACTTCGTGAAGGATCCCTTGACATATTTGCATATTCAAATGATCGCTTCGTTTCATTTTCGAAAATATTTTGTGGTTAATGAATTCCTTAGCTGATAATCACCGTAATTTTGACGTCGTTTCAAAATAATCGAGTGGTGTGTAAGTGTGTTTAAATTGCTATTCAATAGCTCGTCGTCGGATTAATATGCAATTAATTAAAATAATTATACGCCACCATGGCAGAAATAGAGGAAAGAAATTTTAATATTAGAATTAACACACAAAGAAACATGGGGCGTATGATTACTGTCGAAACGAATACGCCACGACTTTGAAAAAAATAGTTAAGAAAATACACGTCTATGTTAGACCCTAAAATTTGGTTCTTAAAGACCCACAACTTTTTAGATACTGAAAAAAATATTTAAGAAAGTAACATCTATCTTAAAGCCAGAGAAAAAATCTACGCCTATGACTGTGCCTTAATATTTTTTGAAAAATTCGCGCCTTTTATAATGCTTTGAAAATATATATTTTTTTAAAAGTGAAAAAGCGTTATGTTCGGCCGGGCGAACTTTGGATACCCTACTGATAGGTATTCGAAACGAAAATATAGGGACATACCAAAACATGGACCTACACACAGACATTTCTACCAACAGATTATGTAAACCACAATGTACAACAAGTACATTATGGTGGAAGCTGCTGTTTCAATATGAAAATTGCTATTGCAGAAAAAAGTATATGAGTACGTCGTTGGAGGCTATACCTTAGCGGAGGCCAATGTTGATTACATCGTGTATGAATTACCGAACATTTGTAGTTATCAGTATATGAGGTGCTATGCCTAACTGAGCACTGATATACATCTACTTCAAAACTAACATTTTTGCATCAGAATACATTTCTTTACGCTAAATATTAAAACTATCGAAAATCTGTAGGTATCATTATGGGGGCTGTATTTCGAACTAAAATGTTTGCAGCAGAATACATTTCTATACGCTAAATATTAAAAATAACGAAAATCTGTAGATATTGGTGCACCAATTACCATAAATCGGATGAAAATACATATGGGAGCTATATCTAAATCTGAACTGATTTTCACGAAACTTGGCAGACATCATTCTCGATCTTATGCATAACTCTGTGTCAAATTTCGTGCACATCAAAAGCTTTTCAGGGACTTTAGTGGACTATTTACCTAAAATCGGGCGAAGCTATATATGGGAGCTATATCTAAATCTGAACCGATTTTCACGAAACTTGGCAAACATCTCCAAGACCTAGACCTTATTCATTACGCTGTGCCAAATTTCGTGCAAGTCAAAAGATTTCCAAGGACTTTAGTGGACAGTTTACCTAAAATCTGGCGAAGCTATATATGGGAGCTATAACTAAATCTGAACCGATTTTCACGAAACTTTGCACATATCACTCTAGACTTAATTTAGTACATTGTGCCAAATTTCGTGCAAATCGAAAGATTTCCAGGGACTTTAGTGGACAATTTACCTAAAATCGGGCGAAGCTATATATGGGAGCTATATCTAAATCTGAACCGATTTTCGCGAAATTTTGTACACATTATTCGTGAACTTATTCATTACGCTGTGCCAAATTTCGTGCAAATCGAAAGATATATAGGGACTTTGGTGCACCATTTACCTTAAATCGGACGAAAATATATATGGGCGCTATATCTAAATCTGAACCGATTTTCCCCAATTTCAATAGGGTTCGTCCTTGGGCCAAACAAATGAGCTGTGCCAAATTTTATCCAATTCGGATGATAAATTCGACCTGCACTTTGTTTACAATTTAACCTCAACAGACGGACGGACGGACATGCATAAATCGACTTAGAAAGTGATTCTATGCATATTCTCAAAAGGAACCATGGGTCTATCTCTATTATTTTGCCCGTTAGAAACATATGCACAAAGACATAATACCCTGTACCACAGAGTGGTGAAGGGTATAAAAAGAGGATTGTATGGGGAGTATCCCAAACAGGGGGGGCGAATATTAATAATTTTTCTTAGGAAGATTTGTTACCATATACGACTACAAAATACCAAATTCGGTTGAAAAAGGCGCTAAAGAACCTCAAAATACCGAAAATTGGGAGTGCCTTTATATGGGGGCTACTAGAAAAAGTGGACCGATATTTATAATTTTTATAATTTATAGATTTTATAATTTGGTACCCAATAAGAACCCAATGTACGAAATTGCGGCGAATTTGGTTGAAAATCGCGCTCAAGAACCTCAAAATACCGAAAATTGGGGGTGCCCTTATATGGAGGCTACCAGAAAAAGTGGACCGATATTTATAATTTTTAGTGGAGATATTTTACCCAATAAGAACCCAATGTACCAAATTTCAGCGAGTTCGGTTGAAAAGCGCGCTCAAGAACCCCAAAATACCGAAAATTGGGGGTGCTCTTATATGGGGGCTACCAGAGAAAGTGGACCGATATTTATAGTTTTTAGTGGAGATATTTGGTACCCCATAAGAACCCAATGTACCAACTTGTAGCGAATTCGTTTGAAAAACGCGCTCAAGAACCCCAAAATACTGAAAATTGGAGGGTACCCTTATATGGGGGCTACCAGAAAAAGTGGACCGATATTTATAATTTTTAGTGGAGATATTTGGTACCCAATAAGAACCCAATGTACCTACATGTATTGAATTCGTTTGAAAAACGCGCTCAAGAACCCCAAAATACCGAAAATTGGAGGGTACCCTTATATGGGGGCTACCAGAAAAAGTGGACCGATATTTATAATTTTCAGTGGAGATATTTGGTACCCTATAAGAACCCAATGTACCAACTAGTAGTGAATTCGTTTGAAAAGCGCACTCAAGAACCTCAAAATACTGAAAATTGGGGGGGTGCCTTTATATGGGGGCTACCAGAAAAAGTGTACCGATATTTATAATTTTTAGTGGAGATATTTGGTACCCAATAAGAACCCAATGTACCTACATGTATTGAATTCGTTTGAAAAACGCGCTCAAGAACCCCAAAATACCGAAAATTGGAGGGTACCCTTATATGGGGGCTACCAGAAAAAGTGGACCGATATTTATAATTTTCAGTGGAGATATTTGGTACCCAATAAGAACCCAATGTACCAACTTGTAGCGAATTTGTTTGAAAAAAAGCGCTCAAGAACCCTAAAATACCGAAAATTGGAGGGTACCCTTAGATGGGGGCTACCAGAAAAATGGACTTATATTTATAATTTTTAGTAGAGATATTTGGTACCCAATAATAACCCAATGTAAAAACTTGTAGCGAATTCGTTTGAAAAACGCGCTCAAGAACCCCAAAATACCGAAAATTGGAGGGTACCCTTATATGGGAGCTACCAGATAAAGTGGACCGATATTTATAATTTTTAGTGGAGATATTTGGTACCCAATAACAACCCAATGTACCAACTTGTAGTGAATTCGTTTGAAAAACGCGCTCAAGAACCCCAAAATACTGCAAATTGGGGAGTACTGTTATATGGGAGCTATACCTAAACCTGACAAAAGACAAACTTTTGCAAAATTTCAGCACCCTATTTTAATTCTTTCAAAAGAAAGCGTAATTACAACAGACGGACTGACGGACATGGCTAGATCGTTTTAGAATTTTACCCTGATCAAGAATAATATACTTTGTAGGGTCGGAAATGAATACTTCGGTGAGTTACAAATGGAATGACAAAATTAATATAACCTCCATACTATGGTGGAGGATATACAAATCCAATCATATATTTAGGCCTTGAAATATGGTGCGTATGATTACGGCCAACAGACAAACCGATACAAAAGACAAACCTATGCAAAATTTCAGCACCCTATTTTAATTCTTTCAAAAGATAGCGTAATTACAACAGACGAACGGACGGACATGGCTAGATTGTCTTAGAATTTTACCCTGATCAAGAATAATATGCTTTATAGGTTCGGAAATGAATACTTCGGTGAGTTACAAACGTAATGACAAAATTAATATACCCTCCATACTATGGTGGAGGGTATAAAAAACCCATCCCTATACTTAGGCCTTGAAATATGGTGCGTATGATTACGGCCAACAGGAATACGCCACCATGTCTCCCAGCTCAATATCAATTGTATTCAGTTTTTTTCTATGAATTATAGCGAATAAACAATGAACCTGAGACCTTTCCTTAATATATGTCAAATTATTTAAGGGTTAATTTAAAATTCCTGTAAATATTTATCTCCCCCCAAAAATATTGCAAAGGTCGTGCCAACATTTACATAGCTCTCCTTCTGTAAAAAAAATATGCTCTTTTTCCCTAAAACCGCAAATTTGTTGACTTAATTTAGACGTCGTTTATTGCCTACACACAGCAGCAGCAGCAGTAGGCATTTGACGGAATTTGAAGGATTACGTTTGTGGTTTTAACCTTGAGCGCTGCTGTGCTGTATGTGCTTCTATCGACAATTTGAGAATTTATTAAGCGGAATATTAATAGTCCAGTAAAAAGGGAAATTAATTATTTTTGTGCGGTTTTTAAGTCTATCGCAAATGAATTAAAATGCCGAAGCAAAAACAAAAATGAGGTTGCGGTTTAGCACAAAAAATATATCACCTAAGAAGTTTATTTATAAATGATTCGGATGTGTTGGAAAATAGATTAACTGATTCTTTAAGGGTTATTGAAAATTTTGCGGTTTTAAATTCATTGGGCAAATGGAGCGTATACGCATTGTCATATATCATACGCAGTAGGGTACCAAAACAATGGGTTACGGGAGCGTATACGTATTGCCATATATCATACGCAGTAGGGTATCAAACAATGAGAACTGTTTCTATTTAATTAAAACCGAAAAAAATATTCCTTATCCAAAAAACTTAAATTACTTTTAGTTACTGTTTTTCATTACTTCGCTTATTTTCTCAACACTTTTTGTTCCCCCAATCCACATCTCCTTAAAAACTCCTCTTTCCTGTGTTTGCATTCATTTAAATGAAATAATTAAACTAATCTAAGTTGCATCAAAACTATATTACAGGCTAGAGTAACTTCTCTTTCAGGCATCCCATTTAACTACTCGGCTGAAGGCAGAGCAAATCTCGAAGTAAGATGTTCCAAGATGCAGTAACAAAAAACGAAGGCAAGAAACTGCCCAAAGAGTTGAAATGTTTTTCGTTTACTTTTCAGTAATTAATGACCAACTGCATGCAGTAAAAAACTTATAATTTGTAACAGTTAAAGTAAAGAGAGGAAGTCGACGGGAGGATTAGAGAAAACTTTTTTAACATTTAATGTAACTGACTTTCCTACTGCTGCCAACACTCAAACTCAATTAAAGTACAGGAGGGAAGATTTTTCGTATACTTGTGGTCTATTCGGTTTTATTTTTCAGCATTTGATTTTCAAATAGGCAGTTGAATGTCAGAATTACGACCTCTAAAGGCAAATGAAGTGAGATTGTCTGATTTTATTTTCCACATAATATATATGTGTGAGATTATTTGTGCCAGGATAACACATCATCAGTACGATGCCATAAACAAAGAAATAAAAATCATTTTATGTCTAGATTTAAAACACAGTTGAAATAAAACAAAGAAAGTCTCGGTTCGACCACGATGAACTTTTGACACACTACAAACTTTAAAAAATAATGCTGTAAGGCCTGGGTGCCGTATACATAACGACAGCAGTCATACGTCCACTTGGCCCAAATAGTAATGCAAATGCACTCAAAAACCCCAAAATTCCGAAAATTGGGGTGTAACCTTATATGAAAAATATTTTTTAAAAAATCCACGCCTTGCCTTAGGCCTTGAAAAATATTTTTTAAAAAATCCACGCCTTGCCTTAGGCCTTGAAAAATATTTTTTAAAAAATCCACGCCTTGCCTTAGGCCTTGAAAAATATTTTTTAAAAAATCCACGCCTTGCCTTAGGCCTTGAAAAATATTTTTTAAAAAATCCACGCCTTGCCTTAGGCCTTGAAAAATATTTTTTAAAAAATCCACGCCTTGCCTTAGGCCTTGAAAAATATTTTTTTAAAAAATCCACGCCTTGCCTTAGGCCTTGAAAAATATTTTTTTTAAAAAATCCACGCCTTGCCTTAGGCCTTGAAAAATATTTTTTAAAAAATCCACGCCTTGCCTTAGGCCTTGAAAAATATTTTTTAAAAAATCCACGCCTTGCCTAAGGCCTTGAAAAATATTTTTTAAAAAATCCACGCCTTGCCTAAGGCCTTGAAAAATATTTTTTAAAAAATTTACGCCTTGCCCTAACCCTTGAAAAATATTTTTTTTTTTTAAATTCACGCCTTGCTTTAGGCCATGAAAACTATTTTTTTTAAAAAAATCCACGCCTTGCCTTAGGCCTTGAAAAATATTTTTTAAAAAAATCCACGCCTTGCCTTAGGCCTTGAAAAATATTTTTTAAAAAATCCACGCCTTGCTTGCATGAAAACTATTTTTTTTTAAATACACGTCTTTTATTAGACCACGCCTTTCGTTAGGCCTTGAAAAATATTTTTGAAAAAATCCACAACTTAGAGGCTTTGAATATTTGTTTTAAATCACAACAGAGTTACAAACTTCATACCCAGCCATGTCTACCCTCCATCATATGGTGCAGATCATGTAAATCTACGATTTCACTGGTTTTGTCTTAATCCTCCCATCCCCTCTCCACCCTACCTTCCAAACATAAATATTTTATGGCATTTGTTAAAATAATAAATCAAATCTTTTAGCTGCCATTGCCAAAGCGTGTCTGTCTACCCATTTCATACGACTGAAAGCCAGACAGACAAACGGACTACCTCTATTCGCCTATTTGGTAGCCATCAAACGAATCTGAATAAATAAGACTTCAAAGACAGACACAGAGCGACTGGAATATTCAGTTTAAAGAGTGGAGGATGTCTGCATGCTTGGCAAGGAAATGACTTTTCTATCTAAATAAATCCTTTGTGTGTGTGTGTGTGTGGGAGTGGAAGGGCATGAGAATGAATGTGTGTGTATTGGCCTTTGTTTTGTAAGAGTTTAAGGATGGCTGAAGGAATAGGACTTTCAAGCATATTTTTCGCTGTGAATAATTTTTATTTTGAAAAGTCACACAGGTCGAAAGACATCATCGTCGTCAGCCTTTAGTTATGACAGTCGCCGGAGTGAAGGTTTTTCCTTTCTTCTGTGCCACATGTTCGACAGGTTTAATGGCCTGTCGGTTAGTGTGTGTGCAGGTGCTACTGCTTACTGACTTCAAGGTGTTTGATGGTTGCTGCTTTGAATAGAACGGTTATATTCTGACAAATAGTGGCGAAGGGGTACGAAGAATTTTTCAAATGGTTTGATATTTTAATCCTTTAACATCCATTCACTCTAGCTATAAATAAATAACACAACTTAGGATTTAACTTACAACTGTTTGGAGATACTTCGATCTGTGTTTTACATCTTCATGGAATTCCCAAAAGAATGAAAGGAAAAGAAAAGGGAGAGCACGATTTACGCCATTATACCCTTGTTTATCTAAGTGGCTATGCTAGGTTTTTGCCTTGCTTTACAGCAATTTTGATTTTTATAAGCCAGTGAAATGTTTTGTTGCCATAGTTACCTACGGAACATCTGTTTTCCCTGCTCTCCACCTATTATCCTTAATCATAGATTTTTATGTTGCGAACGTGTTTTTCCAGGCATTGTTGTCTTCCAGCATAAGTCATGCCTTCTCCACCTTCATTTTACAAAGTCTCTTCCTATATTTTTTCTTCTCCCTCGAAAACCATTAACCAATATTTGACTCCATAAAAGCGCAAAACACAAGCTTAATGGTTATTTAAACAGGTGCTTCTTCGTTACACATCAAGGCCAATTGTAAAAAAAAAATTATCTGCGCCCCAAAAGGAAATATTGTAAATTTGGATGTTTTATAAATATCGTATATTACAACCTAATGGTAAGGCTTATGGTTAGGCTGGGTGAATAATGGTGGGTATTATGAGAGGAAGTTAAATTAAAATTAATTGAAAAGGATTTCCAAAAATTTAAAGGAACACAAATAGGTTTTTTGGGGTAAAAAATTATAGTTTGTTGTCTATGGACTGGGTGGCGTATGAGTGATGGCATAGTTCATACGCAACCAGCTGGTGTAAGGGGTTACGTATAAGTAATGACATATTTCATACTCACCCAGTACCATTAATTTGATTTAATTCAATTGTACGCCATTTTTTTGAGATACGGTCATAAAAAATTAATTTAAAAAAATCCACGACTTTGTTAGGCCCTAACAAATAATTTAAAAACAATCCAAAACTCTGTTCGGCCCGGAAAAATTATTTTAAAACCAGTAAGGAAAGTAGTAAAGTCGGACTGGGCCGACTATATGATACCCTTCACCACTTTGGGTATATTCTACATATGTATGCTAACAGACGTAGTGTGTTTCTTATATATCTATATCTAAACCGATTTCAGGGAAATTTGCCAAAGACTAATTTATATTACTTCAGTACGTTGTGTCAGTCGGCCTAGCAAAATCATTCTAGACTTAATTCAGTACCCTATACCAAAATTCGTGCAAATCGAAAGATATATAGGGACTTTGGTACACCATTTGCCTAAAATCGGCCGAAACTATATATGGGAGCTATATCTACATCTGAACCGATTTTCACTTTGCACACACTTGGCATACAAACTATTCTAGACTATTTATGCACACATCACTTTGCACACATCATTCTAGACCTAATTCAGTACGCTATGACAAATTTCGTGAAAATCGAAAGATATTAAAGGTAAATTGGTACACAATTTACCTTAAATCGGACGAAGATATATATGGGAGCACACATAATTCTAGCCTTATTCATTACGCTGTGCCAAATTTCGTGCAAATCGAAAGATATATAGGTATATCTAAATCTGAATCGATTTTCATGAAATTTAACACACATCGTTACAGACTTAATTCAGTACGCTGTGCCAAATTTTGTGCAAATCGAAAGATATTTAGGGACTTTGGTGCACCATTTACCTTAAATCGGACGAAACTATATATGAGAGCTATATCTAAATCTGAACCGATTTTCCCGAAACTTGGCAAACATCATTCTAGGCTCAATTCAGTACACTGTGACAAATTTCGTGCACATCGAAAGATATATAGGGACTGTGGTACACCATTTACCTGAAATCGGACTAACCTATATATGGGAGCTATATCTTAATCTGGACCGATTTTTCCCAATTTCAATAGGGTTCGTCCTTGGGCCAAACAAATGAGCTGTGCCAAATTTCGTCCAATTTGAATAATAAATGCGACATGTACTTTGTTTACAAATTAACATGGACAGACAGGCAGGCGGACGGACAGACGGACATGCATAAATCGACTTAGAAAGTGATTCTATGCATATTCTCAAAAGGAACCATGTGTCTATCTCGTTTCCTTTTGCCTGTTACAAACATATGCACAAAGACATAATACCCTGAACCACAGTGTGGTGAAGGGTATAAAAAGCCACGACTTTGTTAGGCTCTAAAAATGGCCTTGAAAATTTATTAAAAAAAAACACGCTTAAGGTTATACATTGAAGAATTAATTAAAAAAATCCACGACAATGACAAGTAAATTTTAGAATATCCACGCTTTGAAAATGCCTTGCAATATATATTTTTAATAAATTCACGCCCTTTTAGGTCTTGAAATAATATTTTTAATAAATCCAATATGAACCTACATCACCAGTTTGAAGATGGGACCCATTGAGTTATAAAAATATGGCTGGAGGTTACATTTTATCGTCTTCTGAATGTATTTTTTCGTAAAAAATTGAAGTTCTCCTAGGAAAAAATCTTATCGAAAAATCGGTTTTATTCTGGGGCCCCTTCGAAAAAATATTATTTAAAGAGTCAATGTCTGTATTACAGAAAATTCCTTCTAGAAATATTATCTAAAAATTCCTCAAAATATCAGATTTAAAATATTCCTCAAAATCCTAGTTTAGGATTTGGAAATGTCCTTCTTACATCTGAGAAAATCCTTTTCAAATCCATTGTAACCTCAAATTGAATTTCACAGAATCTTTGTTTAGGTTTCTCCCATTTAACTGGCTTTTGAATTGTTTGGAAGCCTTTACACTTAACTCTTTTTCACACATATTAGAATCACACACATTCACCCACACTCATTCAAAAATGGGCCATGAAAACTCTGCTTTTATAACTCAATAAAGCAGAATAACGAAAGAAGGCAAACTAACAAACAATGGTGCCAAATAACATCAGCCAAACAGGCTATAAAAAACCCTCGAACCCCTTTAGGAAGAAAAAAATGTGGAGCCCAAAACAAAAAAACATACTCACACTCAACAACTATCTTTGCAACATCCAATACTCGACAAAAACACATACACACTCGCACAGCCACACTCCCATACTCTCCTACACGAATGATAACAGCAAACGGAAGTCAAGATAACACCGAAACATGTCGACAGAAATTTGCCAAAGAAACCGCAAACACTTAAGAACCTCTTCACAACAACAGCAACAACGACACGAACAAAACAAGTCAATGACAGTACGAAAGGGTTGTGTGAGTGGGATATGAGAGTGAGGGTGTGGGTGGAGTTGGGAGAGGATAGAGACCATAAAACGAACTCGAAGCCAAACTAAATACTAAAGTGGCTTAACAACTTTATCGAGTATCTAACAAAAGAGAATATAAACGTTAAATGAATGAATGAATAAATGCTTGAAAACATGCATGGCAAATGGAAGTGGAGAGGGTAAATGGGTGAGGATGGGGTTTGGGAAAACTCAATTTCCCAAGCGTTTGAAAAAATCAAAGAAGAAACAAAAAAAAAACACAAAACGAAATCAAGTCTGACAATCTGTGTGGAGTGGTGTGGGTGCCCGGTTACAAAACAACAAGACATTGTTAGTAAAACGGAAATGAAGGAAATCCGTTAACACATTTAGACACATTGAAGGCCTTCCCATCCCCTCTCTCCCCCAGAGAGAATGACGCACACACTCAAGCACACCCAATAACGAGCTACTACTTTGCCATTACATATGCAAAACTTAAGCATTCTTAGAGTCGTTAGCCAGTCAGCGTTAAAAAGACTATAAAACAACAACAATGGCAGCAACAACAACACCAACAATCTGGTGATATGCAAATTTGCTTAGCTCTGCAGTATTGCCGAGCTATTTCAGCAGCAACAGCAACAATGAAAATTATTTAGAAAATACAACTTCATAGTTGTTGGCCTTTGTTGTTGTTATCACTGCTGTTGTTGTTGTTGCCGGCACTTTTATTATGTAGATTGTGTAGTTACAACAATTTTAGCACACACACAAAAATGTAAAGTTAACAAGGACAATTATTCTCTGACTGCATGCTGCTGCTTGGGGTACTGCTCGATGACTCGTTGGAACTGCAGCAGGAAGCGGCAACAATGAAGACACCCAAGGATGCCTAACAACACTCTTGAGAGTATGTGTACCAAAAAAAACAAGCACGATGGAGTTTTACATTTTTATGTAGTTATGAGCTGCTAAAGAGATATAGGAGGGAGGTGCAGAAAAGTTAAGGAGAAAGAAAATATCATACTGACAAGAGTTTTTTACAATAAATAAGAAAAATTTAAATACACCATATTGGTAGGCCAAGAACATTTTTTTTAAATTCACGCCTTTGCCAGATTTTTTTTTTTTTTTTTTAAATCAAGGCTAAGAAAAAACTTATTTTAAACCAGTGAGCGGAGCAGTATAGTCGGACGGGCCGACCATATGATACCCTACACTACTTCCACGAAAATCTAACTTCCTGTGGTCCTATATTCTGAGCTTGGAAAACATTCATCGTGGTTTGTGTTGTTCGGCTTGTGGCCTATAGATCGACTCAAAAAAAAAAAAAAAAACACAAAAAATAAGTTCTCGGTCCACTTTATCCCAATATTGTTCCTTAATCGTCACCGAAAATTATACGCGTTGTCCTTGACCATACCTGGAACGTCATGGAACATTCTGAATATATGAATACGTTAGCACCAGTATTATTTACATGTAACTTCCACATCCGAGTATATACGACAATATAATTGGTATCAATTTTTAAGGTCACCCACTGCTCTTGGATATACTATCAACTTCTCGGCTCTATGTCCTTCTGTAGTAAATATATACGCCATAGAATACAAATTTTGTCATTTTTCACACAAAAGTCAGGGTCTATTAAACCAGCTAAATATTGACCGATCTTTATAAAAACTGGCATGCTTATTCTTTGGTTCAATCCCCTTCTCCTAAATACTAAAATTCGAGATAATTGGGGCCTCTGGAGCGACCAGAAAAAACCGACAAAAATTAAGTATTTGGTCCATTTCATCCCTAAATATTAACGGATCTTTACCAAAAACAATAGGGTTCTTCATTGGGCCGAACCCATCCTACTTGCAAAATTTCGTGAAGATTGGTCCATAACTGTGGCCTGCATCGTGTTTACAAATTATAATGGACAGACGGGCGGACGGACACACATATCTAGATCGAATCAGCTACTCGAGATATGACGATCGGTATACTTAAAGGTGGGTCTAGGACCAATATTTCGCCGCGTTACAAACTCTTGGGGCTGCACAAAGCTATAATACCCTGACAACATAGTTGTGTAGGGTATACAAATCCACACCTTTGGTGGTTTAAGAAAAAAATATTTAAAAAAACCAGGCCTTTGGTCAAGGACAAAATTATTTTCAAAATCTACGCCTTTGGTAGGCCAGGCCTTTAATTGGTCAAGAAAATTTTAAAAATTTAGGCTTTTCTGAAATAATTTTCAAGAACAAAAATATTTCAGAAATCCACGACTTTGTTTAGGCGAAGAAAAAACTTGCTAGGTCTAGAAATTCCACGCCTCTGGTCAAGGTCTAGAAATTTGTATTCTTTAAAAAATTCACGCCTCTGCTATGTCTAGTTTTTTCTTTCTTTAAAACCAATCCACGCCTCTGCTAGGTCTAGTTTTTTTCTTTCTTTCTTTAAAACAAATCCACGCCTCTGCTAAGTCTATTTTTTTCTTTCTTTAAAACAAATCCACGCCTCTGCTAGGTCTAGTTTAAAAGAAATCCACGCCTCTGCTAGGTCTAGTTTAAAAGAAATCCACGCCTCTGCTAGGTCTAGTTTAAAAGAAATCCACGCCTCTGCTAGGTCTAGTTTAAAAGAAATCCACGCCTCTGCTAGGTCTAGTTTAAAAGAAATCCACGCCTCTGCTAGGTCTAGTTTAAAAGAAATCCACGCCTCTGCTAGGTCTAGTTTAAAAGAAATCCACGCCTCTGCTAGGTCTAGTTTAAAAGAAATCCACGCCTCTGCTAGGTCTAGTTTAAAAGAAATCCACGCCTCTGCTAGGTCTAGAATTGTTTTCTTTAAAAATCCACGCCTCCGCTTGGTCTAGAATTGTTTTCTTTAAAAATCCACGCCTCCGCTTGGTCTAGAATTGTTTTCTTTAAAAATCCACGCCTCCGCTTGGTCTAGAATTGTTTTCTTTAAAAATCCACGCCTCCGCTTGGTCTAGAATTGTTTTCTTTAAAAATC
The DNA here is from genome assembly GCF_032173495.1 of Musca vetustissima. Lineage (NCBI taxonomy): Eukaryota > Metazoa > Arthropoda > Insecta > Diptera > Muscidae > Musca > Musca vetustissima. The sequence continues at coordinate 17,407 of NW_026882633.1, forward strand.
CACGCCTCCGCTTGGTCTAGAATTGTTTTCTTTAAAAATCCACGCCTCTGCTAGGTCTAGAATTGTTTTCTTTAAAAATCCACGCCTCTGCTAGGTCTAGAATTGTTTTCTTTAAAAATCCACGACTCTGCTAGGACTAGAATTGTTTTCTTTAAAAATCCACGCCTCTGCTAGGTCTAGAATTGTTTTCTTTAAAAATCCACGCCTCTGCTAGGTCTAGAATTGTTTTCTTTAAAAATCCACGCCTCTGCTAGGTCTAGAATTGTTTTCTTTAAAAATCCACGCCTCTGCTAGGTCTAGAATTGTTTTCTTTAAAAATCCACGACTCTGCTAGGACTAGAATTGTTTTCTTTAAAAATCCACGCCTCTGCTAGGTCTAGAATTGTTTTCTTTAAAAATCCACGCCTCCGCTTGGTCTAGAATTGTTTTCTTTAAAAATCCACGCCTCCGCTTGGTCTAGAATTGTTTTCTTTAAAAATCCACGCCTCTGCTAGGTCTAGAATTGTTTTCTTTAAAAATCCACGCCTCTGCTAGGTCTAGAATTGTTTTCTTTAAAAATCCACGACTCTGCTAGGACTAGAATTGTTTTCTTTAAAAATCCACGCCTCTGCTAGGTCTAGAATTGTTTTCTTTAAAAATCCACGCCTCTGCTAGGTCTAGAATTGTTTTCTTTAAAAATCCACGCCTCTGCTAGGTCTAGAATTGTTTTCTTTAAAAATCCACGCCTCTGCTAGGTCTAGAATTGTTTTCTTTAAAAATCCACGACTCTGCTAGGACTAGAATTGTTTTCTTTAAAAATCCACGCCTCTGCTAGGTCTAGAATTGTTTTCTTTAAAAATCCACGCCTCTGCTAGGTCTAGAATTGTTTTCTTTAAAAATCCACGACTCTGCTAGGACTAGAATTGTTTTCTTTAAAAATCCACGCCTCTGCTAGGTCTAGAATTGTTTTCTTTAAAAATCCACGCCTCTGCTAGGTCTAGAATTGTTTTCTTTAAAAATCCACGACTCTGCTAGGACTAGAATTGTTTTCTTTAAAAATCCACGCCTCTGCTAGGTCTAGAATTGTTTTCTTTAAAAATCCACGCCTCTGCTAGGTCTAGAATTGTTTTCTTTAAAAATCCACGCCTCTGCTAGGTCTAGAATTGTTTTCTTTAAAAATCCACGCCTCTGCTAGGTCTAGAATTGTTTTCTTTAAAAATCCACGACTCTGCTAGGACTAGAATTGTTTTCTTTAAAAATCCACGCCTCTGCTAGGTCTAGAATTGTTTTCTTTAAAAATCCACGCCTCTGCTAGGTCTAGAATTGTTTTCTTTAAAAATCCACGCCTCTGCTAGGACTAGAATTGTTTTCTTTAAAAATCCACGCCTCTGCTAGGTCTAGAATTGTTTTCTTTAAAAATCCACGCCTCCGCTTGGTCTAGAATTGTTTTCTTTAAAAATCCACGCCTCTGCTAGGACTAGAATTGTTTTCTTTAAAAATCCACGCCTCTGCTAGGTCTAGAATTGTTTTCTTTAAAAATCCACGCCTCCGCTAGGTCTAGAATTGTTTTCTTTAAAAATCCACGCCTCCGCTTGGTCTAGAATTGTTTTCTTTAAAAATCCACGCCTCCGCTTGTCTAGAATTGTTTTCTTTAAAAATCCACGCCTCTGCTAGGTCTAGAATTGTTTTCTTTAAAAATCCACGCCTCTGCTAGGTCTAGAATTGTTTTCTTTAAAAATCCACGCCTCTGCTAGGTCTAGAATTGTTTTCTTTAAAAATCCACGCCTCTGCTAGGACTAGAATTGTTTTCTTTAAAAATCCACGCCCCTGCTAGGTCTAGAATTGTTTTCTTTAAAAATCCACGCCTCCGCTTGGTCTAGAATTGTTTTCTTTAAAAATCCACGCCTCTGCTAGGTCTAGAATTGTTTTCTTTAAAAATCCACGCCCCTGCTAGGTCTAGAATTGTTTTCTTTAAAAATCCACGCCTCCGCTTGGTCTAGAATTGTTTTCTTTAAAAATCCACGCCTCCGCTTGGTCTAGAATTGTTTTCTTTTGTTTTCTTTAAAAATCCACGCCTCCGCTTGGTCTAGAATTGTTTTCTTTAAAAATCCACGCCTCTGCTAGGTCTAGAGTTTTTTACAACCTCCCAACAATTAGTTCCCTCGCACTTCCCAGACTCGCTTCTTCTTGTTTTATGGAAATTGTATTAGGATTTTGTCAACTAACTCCATTGTGGCTGATTTTATGAGCTGTATATTTTATGTGTGTGTGTGTGTGCTTATGTGGGTATGCTTAGGCAAGGATAAAGTTTTTGATTTTTGTTTTTTGTCGCACTGCTTACGCTAAAAAAGGCACAAGCTCCCTAAATAATATAAAGCAAACAACAACAACAAAAGACTGTTAGTGTTAATACATAAGTATTTTGTCAACAATGTGTTATTTAGTTGACGACAACAACAGCAACATAAAATTTTAAACAACAAATAAGTGACAGGGTTTCAAAGTAAACAATTTGAATTTTATATTGAAATGGCAATTGTAAACATGTCACAATGTACGGTTAATGGTAATCACTGGATATGTGATTTTTCAAACTGTTCTTCAACAATGTTACAAATGTGTGTTTTTGAAGAAGTTTAATGAAACTCCGTTTCTTTGCAGTACTTAGGATAATAGTTAGGAATATTGTAATGATTGGTTAAAGAGTGCCAGATAATTATCCCGAAGACGTGACCATTTGTCATGTATTATAGAACATGTTTTTACAATTCTAACACTATGACGTATGATTAATATTAATGGGCAGTCAATAGGCGTATACGTAACGTGGAGTGGTTGCCAGAATGTATACGTCACGTAGGCTAGTTATCAATACGAATGTGACACATGGGATATTTATAAGGTATAATGAACGATAACTGTCCTGAAAGAATAAAGTAAAAGGAAAAAGGGAAATAAAGTGTGTATGGCATATGAAAAAAGTTTATACTTAATAGGACTACAACAAAAAATGTCAATACAAATTCTCTAAACATTTAGAGGGCTGAAACATAACATTTCTATAAAAATTCTGTGAGCCCTTCACCACTCTGTGGTACAGGGTATTATGTCTTTGTGCATATGTTTGTAACAGGCAAAAGGAAACGAGATAGGCACATCGTTCCTTTTGAGAATATGCATAGAATCACTTTCTGAGTCGATTTATGCATGTCCGTCTGTTCGTCTGTAAATGTTAAATTGTAAAAAAGAACAGGTCGCATTTATCATCCGATTTGGATGAAATTTGGCACAGCTCACTTCTTTGGCCAAAGGACGAACTCTATTGAAATTGAAGAAAATCGGTTCAGATTTAGATATAGCTCTCATATATATATTTAACTGATTTAATGTAAACGGTCCCTATATATCTTTCGATTTGCACGCAATTTGGTACATCCTAATCATTTAGGTCTAAAATGATGTGTGCCATGTTGTGTGAAAATCGGTCTAGATTTCTATGTAGCTCCCATATATAGTTTCGTCGGATTTCATGTAAATGATGCACCAAAGTCGCTATATATCTTTCGATTTGCACGAAATTTGGCTTAACGTATTGAATTGAGCCTAGAAAGATGTCTGCCAAGTTTCGAGAAAATCGGTCCAGATTTCTATGTAGCTCCCATATATAGTTTCGTCCGGTTTCATGTAAATGGTGCACCAAAGTCCCTATATATCTTTCGATTTGCACGAAATTTGGCATAACGTACTGAATTGAGCCTAGAAAAATGTATGCCAAGTTTCGAACAAATCGGTCCAGATTTCTATATAGCTCCCATATATAGTTTCGTCCGATTTCATGTAAATGGTTCACCAAAGTCTCTATATATCTTTCGATTTGCACGAAATTTGGCATAACGTACTGAAAATCGGTCCAGATTTAGATATAGCTCCCTTTTATTATAGATTGATTATAAGTAATTGACGCACCAAGGATCCAATAGGCTGATAGGAACAAAACGTTCTGAAATTAGTATAACCTAACCTGTGACAAGTTTGTTTGAAATCGCTTAATATTTGGATAGAGCTTCCATATATATTTTCGCCCGATTTCAAGTAAATTGGGCATCAAACTCCTCATGTTAGTCAGATTGACATCAAAGTTTGCACAACTTACAAAATTGAGCATAGAATTACGTAGTTATTTATATTTGTTTGAAGTCGATTTACATACTTTATGGATAGATCTAGGTAGATTCATATTTAGATAAATATCACATATTTTATTTCATGCAATTTTTAATAGTCCTGTTTAATATACCCATAGTGGTGAAGGGTATCATATAGTCGGCCCCGTCCGACTTTACTACTTTCCTTACTGGTTTTTAGGAGCTAAAGTGTGGATATTTATTCAGGGACCTTACAGGGCATATACATTTTTTTTAATTATTGAAATGTTAAAAACTTTTAATTCTTCCATAATAAGGACCTTCATCTTTTGTATAAAAAATCGAACATTTATCTCTCCCATAGAATACCTCAAGGCTCTATTTTCTCCTTTTGCCAATCTTTTTGCGTATTTGTTTTCTTTTTCCAAAGAATTTTATTTTTGTGCAGAAAAACGTTAGGCCTCTTTATTGAAAACTTGTAAGAGGGTGTGGGGAAATCCCTTTCAAAAATAAATTACTTTATTATGATTTTTTTTATTCGGCAATATTCAATTTCCGATTTAATTTCATTTGCAATTAGTGAAGCATGTAAAATACGGCTGGTAGGGTTATTGAAAAATAATGAATAACAAAATACCTGGAAGAACGTACAGTACGCGTGTTTGTTTGGTATTTATGTCAAGGATATTGAAAATCATTGTGTACTTCGAGATGACAAACTAAGTGGTGAAAATGGTTGACGTTGGGGGGGGAATTTAAAAGGGATGACTTTTTGAGGGGATTTTTGGTGGGGTATTTTGAGGGTGATTAAAAGGGAATTCAGGGTGGGTTATATGGATTATTTTATTCAGTTGATGTTGGAGATTTAATAAACTTCGAAAAGTGCGGAATAGAAATTAGTTTTTAACATTTCTTAAAAATTTTTTGGAGGTAGATAATCTTAAAAAAATAGTTTTAAGGGTTCCATTTAGGGTTGGATTTTTTAAATATTTTTTGAAGAACTACATAAAGGTGGTGATTATTTTTTTATTTAAGGGAACCCCGCCCATTCTCGATTTTTTTTTTTAAATTTTAAATGGGCTGGTAAATGAATATCAATGCTTCTTAAGGTTTGTAACTTGGCACATATATATTTGAAGATTTAAAAAGGAAAAAAAAAAAATAATTTACCAAAATTTGTTGTTGTTGTTGTTGTTTTTTGGGTTCAAAGAGAAGTCCATATTTTCGATGGCGGGCATGATAACTCCTCACTGGAACATCGGAATCCGAAAATTCCAACAGTGTTAGAAAGAGGACATGTCTGGCTCTGGTATGAATTAGGATTATTGACTTCGCGCAACAATTAACAAAATGGCGGAACTTTTTTTTTTTTTTTTTTGAAAAATCGTCTATTTTTTACCACAAACTAAATTAAAAAATAAGGAAGATCTTCACCGATTGACTTTATCCTAGTTCATACGAGAGCTACACACTCCCAGAGAAACGTGTCAAAATTTGAAACTGATTGGATTATTAGTTTTTGAGTTATCGTGCCCGCCATTCGTTTTGAGAAAAACGCGTTTAAAGTTTGAGAATCACTCTTGCCGTCACTAGATGCTGACACAATAAATCGGCTATATCTTCAAGAGTTCTTGAGATTTTCACTTGAAATTTTGTAGGAAAATTCTAGAATTATAGTAGATTCGAATTAGATCAAAAAATTTTTTTGACACCGAGAATGGGGGGGCCCCTTAAAGTGCCTATTGTTTTTTATAATAATTTTTAAGATCCTAAAAATGCTTGGGCTTCTTACACATTTTTTTCATGGTGTGGATTTTTATACCCTTAACAACTATGTTGTCAGGGTATTATACCTTTGTGCAGCCCCAAGAGTTTGTAACGCCGCGAAATATTGGTCCTAGACCCACTTTTAAGCATACCGATCGTCATATCTCGACTAGCTGAATCGATCTAGACATGTGTGTCCGTCCGTCCGTCTGTCCATTATAATTTGTAAACACGATATAGGCCACAGTTATGGACCAATCTTTACGAAATTTTGCATGTAGGATGGGTTCTGGCCAATGAAGACCTCTATTGTTTTTGGTAAAGATCGGTTAATGAAATGGGATGAAATGGACCAAATGCTTAATTTTTGTCGGTTTTTCTGGTCGCTCCAAAAGTTGCAATTATGGTCCAAACATCGCAAATTTTACATGGAGAAGGCGATCAGGTCAAAGAATAAGCATGTCTGTTTTGATAGATATCGGTCAATATTTAGCGGGTCAAATGGACCCTGACTTTTGTGAGAAAAATGGAAAGATGTACCCTTAAAGAACATAGACCCAAGAAGTGGATAGTATATCTAAGAGGAGTGGTTGACCTTTAAATTGATATCAATTATTTTGTCGTATGTTCTAGGATGTGGGAGTTACACTTAAATATTTAGAGGTGCTTACGTATTCAGATATTAGTTATTAACGCATTACCACACTAGTGGGCGAAAATGTAGAGCTGATCACTTAGAAATTTTCCATGAGTTTCCAGTTATGGTCAAGGACAACTCCTAAAATTGTTGGTGATGATCAAATAAAAGTTTTGGGATGAAGTGGAGCGAAAACTAATTTTTTTTGTGTCGAGTCGATTTATACGCCACACTTATAAGCCGAACATCACAACACAACCCACGGTCAAGGGTATCTGCACAAGTAATTAGATGGACTGTACTGAATAGTGGTAATATTCTGAAAATATGTCAGTGTAAGGAAGAGATGTTTTTAAACTCTAATCGGGCAAGAGGTTGCAAATATGACTAAATATTGCACAGGCTAGGAATACATATCCGCAGAAAGTTAGAACTCCGTCGTAGTTGTGTAGGGTATCGTATGGTCGGCCCCGTCCGACTATACAGCTCCGCTCACTGGTTTCTATATAAAATTGACAAAACGTTTTATCTGATTCGAGATTATACTAAGTCTTATTTTCCAAAAATCTATTTCCTTATCATCCCCAAAAATGTTTTGTCTTTTAAATTTATCCCCTCTTATGCCCCGTTCTTTTTTCCCACTCGTATTTCCATAACTAATTTTCGACGAAAATCCTTTTGTGATTTTGTCACGTAAACCATTTAACCTTCATTATTTTCTATGAATATCTAAATGACTTTGTTGTTTTCATAGTGAAATGTCCCGAGGGGGAATTGTCACCCTCTTCTAAAACTTTTTCTCGCGAATTTTGAGAAAAAATACAAATTTGCTATGGGAAAATTAGAGTGCTTAAGATTTTTTCAGATGAAAAAAAATAATAATAATAAAATTATATTCACATCGCAAGTGAAGTGAAATTACCAAATATCGTATTAAAAATTATTTTTGACTTACAAAGAATATAAAATTTAAAAACTTCCACTGTTCCGAATCCTTAACGTTTTCAATTACCTAAAAAGATGAAATAAAATATATTTTTAGTTTTCATTTTAAATAATTAGCATTGTAAATTAAAACAACAAAAGCAACAACAATAATTTTTGTAACTAATATTTATTTATTTTTTAATGGATTTTTTAATTCGATGTCTTTAGAAGTGGTTACATTGGCCAGCCATAAATTATCTTATCTAGGTTTGCAAATAAAAAACGGTTTCAGCTGACTTTTCTTTTATCTCCTTAGTTTGGCTTTTTATTTATTTTTTTTCTCACCAGAAAGTTCCTTTGTTTGTATCAATTTATTTTGAAACTTTTTTTGGGGGGTTTCAGCTCAACATTAATCATTTTGGTCAAATAACTCTCCTAATAAATGGAAGAGGAGTCAAGGGTTATACGCAAATTATAATTAAATTGAAATTATTGGGTATTTTTGTGGAGTTTTTTATAACTTAATGACAGCAAAGGATAAAAGTCCTCCCAAAGTCGGACTGGGCCGACTATATGATACCCTTCACCACTTTAGGTACATTGTACATGTGCATCCTTACAATTGCATGTCAATGTTCCCTCGATGGAAAATACTCGTGTCTTTCTGTAACCTATGAGAAATTTAATTTCATTCGGGCAGATTTAGAGTCGTCTGCATACCGTGGTATAAATTTATGGAAAAGGATTTATAACAACATTAGGAGTTTGGTGCACCATTTAGGTAAAATCGGACGAATATATATATATGTATATGTGTGAGTTATATCGAAATCTGAACCGATCTTCCAAAACTTACCACAAATCATTCTAGACTCAAATCAGTAGGCTATGCCAAATTTCGTGCAAATCGAAGGAAGGTGCACAATCTACCTAAAATCGGACGAAAATAAATATGGGAGCTATATCTAAATCTGATCCGATTTTCACAAAACTTAATAAACATCATTCTAGACTTTATCCAGTACGCTATGCCAAATTTCGTGCAAATCGAAGGATATATAGGGACTTTGGTTCACTATCTACCTAAAATCGGCCGAAAATATATATGGGAGCTATATCTAAATCTAAACCGATTTTCCCGAAACTTACCACTCATCATTTTATATTCAATTCAGGTCTCCACGCCAAATTTAGTGCAAACTGAAGGGTAAAGAGGGACTTTGATCCACTATTTACCTAAAATCGGCCGAAAATATATTTGGGAACTATATCTAAAGCTGAACCGATTTTTTCCCAACTTCAATAGGGTTCGTCCTTGGACCAAATAAATGAGCTGTGCCAAGTTTCATCCAATTCGAATCAATAATGCGACTTGCACTTTGTTTACAACTTAACATGGACATACAGACGGACGGACATACATAAATCGACCTAAAAAGTGATTCTTTGCATATTCTCAAAAAATGTCGATCTCGTTTCCTTTTCCTGTTACAGACATATGCACTAAGACATAATATCATGTACCACAGTGTGGTGAAGGGTATAAAAACCACACCCATTGGTTTGTAGATTTATCAATAAAATAAAAAGATACTTTTTGGTATGGATTTTTATGTTCAAGATCCAACTATAGGCGTGGATTTATTAAAAATATTTTTCTAGTATTTCAAATAAGTGTGGATTTATTAAAAAAATTTTTTTCGAGTATCCCAACTAGGAGTGGATTTATTAAAGATATTTTTGTAGTATCCCAACTAGGAGTGGATTCATGGCACATATATATATTAACTTTTTTACAAAATCCTTGTCGTCCTTTCTCATGCAAACAGTGGTAGCCTACATTATTTTTAATATCTATATTGTTGTTGTTGTTGTTTTTGTGTTTATATTATATAACAACATTATTATATGGCATGGACAAACACCAAAGTTTAAATGAAGCTAATGTCCTATTTTCTCCATCCCTTCTTTCTCTCTCTTACATTTGACCGGCGTCTTTAAGGGCAGAACGAAGTCCGAAAGAGTTAAGGCCATGGGAAAAAACAGGAAATGCAAATAACAGCCTGCAAGGCTTCACTGTGCATCCTAGGATGTCTGTCGTTTGGGATAATGTTCGGTTTTAATGAAGATATTTATGGTGTTAGGGAAACACTTAGGAGGAGGAGGGGAGAGGGAAACCTTATATTTATCCCGAGTTTCAAAACTTTACAAAACTAGAAAAACTGAGAACTTACCATAAAGTAAGTTAAATAAACATAAAATTAGTAAAGTGGAAGAAAAACAAAGTAGAAGTTTCGAAAATAAAAAAGGAAAGACAAAATTTCAAATAAAACACAAAGAAAATAGCCATTAAGAAGCCATTGAGGCATTGAGAGATAATAAGAAAATTGGAAATAAGGTAATTAAGGGGAACAAATTTAAAAATATTTTTTGAGGACCAACTCAAGTCTTGGAATTTAAAAAAATATTTTTGTGAGGACCAACACCAAGCGTGCCTAGACAAGGCGTGGATTTTTTAAAAATATTTTTTCAAGATCTATACAAGGCGTGGATTTACCTTAGGCCTGGATTTTTTTAAATATTTTTCAAGATCTACCGAGGCGTTCAAGGACTAGCCAAGGCGTGGATTTTTTAAAAATATTTTTTTCAAGATCTACACAAAGCGTGGATTTACCTTAGGCGTGGATTTTTTTAAATATTTTTTTTCAAGATCTACACAAGGCGTGGATTTACCTTAGCCGTGGATTTTTTTTTAATATTTTTTCAAGATCTACACAAGGCGTGGATTTACCTTAGCCGTGGATTTTTTTTTAATATTTTTCAAGATCTACACAAGGCGTGGATTTACCTTAGCCGTGGATTTTTTTTAATATTTTTTCAAGATCTACACAAGGCGTGGATTTACCTTAGCCGTGGATTTTTTTTTAATATTTTTCAAGATCTACATGGGTTTTTTTAATTATTGTTTCAAGATCTACTTAAGGCTTACCCTAGGTCTAACCAATATTTTTTGAAGCCTTACAATTTCCAAAACCTCCATTTGTTATTACTTAATCTCAATGGCCTTTGTCACATAAGTCCTCTACTTCTATTTATCATAAATAATCGATTTTCAATTCGTCCCCAACTCAATTGTCCCTAAATCGACGATCTATAGAAATTCAAGGCAATTGACTTTCTGGCCAAAAAAAATACTCATTTATCACTACAAACAATTATAATGACCAAAATGTTTATTTGATTATTTGACTTTTACCCATAATGTATACCAACAATGCATACAAATATACATATTTACACACAACTACCAACACAAAAGGAAACAAAACTATAAATAAGAAATAAAAACCGGAAATGAGAAAACACAAAACTCTTATCAATATCACAATACAAATAAACATGTTAATGATATCCTTTTCACAAAAACTAATACAAAGGCAATCAGCTCGTACTATCCCAGCAAGCATTTATATAATATTAATAATGTCACACACACACGCACACACTCACAATGTAGCAACATATTGTCAAAGTCATAATTATTATTATAGCAAAAGCCATCATTACCACCACCCTCAAATATTTCTCCAATGCCTTCTCTTCCTTTCCTTCTTCTCTCTCTCACTCTCTCTCCCTTTCTCTCTAGCTCTCTTTGGGCCGTAATGACCATCCCTTTTGTCTCGTTTGGCCATAATCGAAATTTAATCCTAAACATTTTCGTTATATATAGCCCCCAAAAAACACTATTAACCTTTCACACACACACACATGTAACATTTATGTTAGTTACATGTCTGTGTGTTGGTGTGCTGACCCACTCAGACGTACATATGTGTGGTATCAATTGTTCAAAGGACATCATTTCAAACTGAAGAAAACAACTTAAGACTGCTGACACATGTTAAACAATATTTTTGTTACGGGGAGATTGGCCCATTAAATGCCATTGCAGGGACGTGGAAAGGTAGAAATATTGCGAGATAGACACATGGTTCCTTTTGAGAATATGCATAGAATCACCTTCTAAGTCGATTTAAGCATGTCCGTCCGTCCGTCTGTCTGTCCATTTTAAATTGTAAACAAAGCACAGGTCGCATTTATGATTCGAACTGGATGAAATTTGGCACAGGTCATTTATTTGCCCCAAGGACGAAATTGGGAAAAATCGGTTCAGATTTAGATATAGCTCCCATATATATTTTCGTCGGATTTAAGGTAAATGGTGAACCAAAGTACCTATATATCTTTCCATTTGCCCGAAATTTGGTCTAGCGCACTGAATAAAGCCTACAATGATGTGTGCTAAGTTTCGTGAAAATTGGTTCAGATTGGGATATGGCTCCTATATATATTTTCGTCAGATTTAAGGTAAATGGTGAACTAAAGTCCCTATATATGCATCGATTCGCACGAAAATTCGCACAGCCTACTGAATAAAGTCTACAATGAAGAGTGTTAAGTTTTGTGAAAATCGGTGCAGATTTAGATATAGCTCCCATAGATATTTTCGTTCGATTTAAGGTAAATGGTGCGCCAAAGTCTAGGCGTGGACTTCTGAAAAATATATTTTTCAATGCCTACTTCTGGGCGTGGATTTCTAAAAAAAAATCTTTTCAAGGACTACTTCTAGGCGTGGATTTCTGAAAAATATTTTTTAAAGGCATACTCTTAGGCGTGGGTTTGTGAAAAATATTTTATACTTATAAAGCACAGGGTTGGATCTTTTTTTAAATTATTTTGATCCCTCCACCATAGTATGGAGGGTATATTATTTTTGTCATTCCGTTTGTAACTCATCGAAATAGTCATTCCCGACCCTATATTGTAATCACGCTATCTTCTGAAGGAATTGAGATAGGGTGCTGAAATTTTGCATAGGGTTGTCTTTTGTCTGCAGGCAGGTCAAGTTCGAAGATGGGATATATCGGTATATCGTTTAGGCATCGGTATATCGTTTAGGCATATACCAGTACCCCCCAATTTACGGTATTTTGGGGTTCTTGGGCGCGTTTTTCAATCGAATACGCTGAAATTTGGTACATTGTGTTCTTATTGGGTATTAAATATCCCCACAAAAATTATAAATATAGGTCCACTTTTTCTGGTAGCCCCCATATAACGGTACCTCCCAATGTTCAGTATTTTGGGGGTTTTGATCGTATTTTTCCACCGATTTGGCTGTAATTTAGTATTTCGAGTTCTTAATAGGTAAATCTCTCCACATAAAATTATAAATATAGGTCATTTATTTCGGATATCCCCCATATAAGGGTACCCCCCAATTTTCGGTATTTTGGGGTTCTTGAGCGCGTTTTCAACCGAATTTGTTGCAATTTGGTATTTTGTAGTCGTATATGGTACGAAATCTCACCACCATATAACCCCCTTTTTTATATTAAAATAGTTATCTGATTTGTTCCGCGTTTTGAGTTTGGTTCTAAGACACTTTTGTTATCATTTCACCTGCGGAGGATAGAGAGATAAAAAGTTAGAACGTAAGGTTCGATAATGAACTATATCCGTATTTAGACCTAGCCCCTGATTGGAGGTTCCAGAAGGAGTGGACCCCATCTTCGAATTTGAACTATGCTTGGAAGAAATAATAAAATGGGCAAAGTTCGGATGAAATCTAAATTTTTTGAAACGGATTTGGTCCAAAGAAACATGGGGTCTAGAACCAATATTTCGATGAGGCACATTTTCACCGTGTTAAAGTGTATAGAAATTTTTAAAGGATAATTGAGGGTATAATTATCCTTTAAAAATTTCTAAAATTTGTATTATGGTTTACATAATCCGTTTTTAGAAATGTCGGTGTATGTCAACTTTTTGGTATGTTCCCTATATTTTCATTTCTAGTACCTGTTAATATATCTATGGTGGAGGGTATCCAAAGTTCGGTCCGGCCAAACTTACCGCTTTTTCACATGTTTTTAATTAGTCCTGCAAGCTTTGAATTGTTTAAAACAAAATTTTCAAGGCCTAAAAATAGCTTTGAATTTTTTTTATTTTTTTAAGTACGCAACAAGACGTGGATTTATAAAAATATGATTTCAAGCATTGCTACCCTCCCCAACTGTAGAAAAATTAAAGACTACGTCCCTGCTTAACATGTGCTTCGGAAGTCCTACCAATATTCAAGTATCCAACTCCAAAATGTCACAGACCATAAACATGGAAACAAGATAACAAAGAAAACATGATTTAACCAATAACAATAAAGGCCGCACATTATGACCATAGGGTGTAATGCTGAGGAAATTTAACAAAAATAAACAATTTGGACCTTAAAAAAACCATGCCCTATTTTGGTCCTTGAAAATTTGTTTTCCAAATAAACACGTCTTTTTTGAGGCATTGAAAAATTATTGCAGAAAATCCGCACTTTATTTTGGATCCACACAAGTTGTATCAGAAAAGCAACGCTTTATGTTGGAACTCCAAAAATTACATCAAACCAGTAAGGAAAGTAGTAAAGTCGGACTGGGTCGACTATATCATACCCTTCACCACTTTATATGTATATATATTTGAAAGGACCAGTAAAATGAAATTGGATCCCTAAACATGTCATTCTGCAACCGAATTAAATTCTTCACGAAACCTAACACATATCATTCTAGACCTACTTCATTAAGCTGTGCCAAATTTCATGCCAACCGAAAGGGACTTTGGTACACCATTTACCTTAAATCGGATAAAATATATATGGGAGCTATATCTAAATCTGAACCGATTTTCGGGAAACTTAACACACATCATTCTAGGCCTAATTCATTACGCTGTGCCAAATTACCTGCAAATCGAAAGATATATAGGGACTTGTGTACCATTTACACTTAATAGGACGAAAATATGTATGGGAGGTATAACTAAATCTTAACCGATTTTTTAGGAAACTCAACACATATCATTCCAGGCCTAATTCATTACGCTGTGCCAAATTACCTGCAAATCGAAAGATATATAGGGACTTTGGTGGACCATTCACCTTAAATCGGACGAAACTATATACGGGAGCTATATCTAAATCTGAACAGATTTTCAGGAAACTTAAAACAAGTCATTCTAGGCCTAATTTATTACGCTGTGCCAAATTTCGTGCAAATTCAGAGATATATATGGACTTTGGTGCACCATTTACATTTAATCGGACGAAACTATATATGGGAGCCATATCTGAATCTGAACCGATTTTCACAAAACTTAACACACATCATTCTAGACTTAATTTAGTAGGCTATACCAAATTTCGTGCAAATAGAATGATTCTCAGGAACTTTGGTGCACCATTTACCTAAAATCGGGCGAAGCTATATACGGACGGACGTACGGACATGCATAAATCGACTCAGAAAGTGATTCTATGCATATTCTCAAAAGGAACCATGGGTCTATCTCGATTTCTTTTGCATGTTATATACATTACACAAAGACATCATACCCTGTACCACGGTGTGGTGAAGGGTATAAAAATGCTAATCTTCTTTTGGACCTTGAAAATGTGTTTTAGAACATTCACGCCTTTCTGTGGATACTGCAAATATGTTTTTAAAAATCTACGCGTTCTCTTGATCCTTGATGATTTTTTTTAAACAACACTTTATTTTGGACACAAAAATTGTTAATAAAAATTCCACGCCTTATTTTGTACCTGAAACCCTGTTTTGATAAAATCCACGCCTTCTTTTGGTCTTTGAAAATAATATTACTTCAAAAATCGGTACGTATGCACTTATTCGCAAAGCTTTACAAATTAATTCAATTGAAGTAATATGGTGTGTATGATTATTGTCAAAACGTATACGCCGTCCTGTGGACATTGCAAATATGATTTTAAAAATCTGCGCCTTCTCTTGGACCTTGAAGAAATATTTTTTTAAAAAACAACACATTCTTTTGGATACTAAAAATAGTTTTTACAAAAACTAAGCTTTCTTTTGGTCCCGAAAACAATTTTTTTCAAAATCCACGCCTTCTTTTGGACTTTGAAAATAATATCACTTCTAAAGGGTGCCACAGTGTCGTATACGTTTTGACAATATTCATACGCACCATATTACTTCAATGGAATTAATTTGTAAAGCTGTGCATTTATGTGCATACGTACCACTCATTTCCAAAACATTAAAAATCAATTCAATTGCAGTAATATGGTGCGTATGAATATTGTCACAACGTATACGACACTGTGGCAGCCTACGTATATTTGTTTGTAAAATGTGTTTACTGTTTATTTATTTTTTTTTTTTTGCGAAACACCCTATTATCTTTTAATTCTTTTCCCATTCCAATTTTCGTGCTCTCCAAATTTTCTCATCCATATTAATAGAATCATATAAATAAAAGATGAAGGCAAAAAAACAAACATTAATACCCTTCTAGTGTACATGGTGTAGTTGTCCAGCCAGTTCATTCATCCATAAAAAAATATATCTCAACACATGTCAAATATGAACACAACAAGACCACAACCACGAAGCACGAAGCAGAAGAAGACGTGAAAGATGTCTGATGTCCATTCTTAGATGAAATTGATTTTTAATCTCTTTTTTGTGGTGGGGATGATGGTGATGATGTTGGTTATTATTTTGGTCATTTGATGGTGGATTTGCTAGACTGCAGGAAATCGCTACGGATATAGATCCGGCAAAGGCCATTACCAGTTGTCATTTGTCAAAACCACACTTACTGGTAGAGAAACATGGGGAGAGGAAGAAATGGGGAATGCGAGCGGAATTTAAGTACCATTAACAGTTTATTGTCATAATCTTAAGATGTTATAATATTTATTATTATTATTTGGTGATGATGGTGGCGATACGAAATGTTGTTCGGAGTGATGAAACTCTTGTTGATTAACTGGTCTTTTGTTAGGGATATAAATTTTATTTCCTTCAAGCAAACATAATTTTTGAAAGGAATTAATTATTTATTGTAACTAAAATGCTGGGTTTATAATTCTCTGTGTAAATTGTGTTCGGAATTAAATGTAAATACCAATTATGGATAATTGAATTTTCGGGAGATTATGACAATGGCAATAAAGTAATTATTATTTGTGTTGAGTAATTTTCACAAAAATTATCTGTAATTTAATTAACTTTTGCTGTAATGTACAGTAATTTATATTAAGTGGGGCAGTTGGGGCGTATGAGTGTGGACGGTTGAGATGTGAAGTATACGCACTAATGTTCAAATCTCAGATTAACTGAATTTTAAACCTTTTTTAAATTCTTTTCATTTATTTAAACACTTCCTGAGAACTAGTCAAGTTAATTAGTACTACAAGTTAATAAAAATTCTAAAATTAATTTTTAACAATTCTCTTTTGATTCGTTTTCCTAGAAACTCCCCATAAAAAGGCAAGAAGTACATTAAACAATGCTTAAGAAGTGCATCTTAACACCCGGTTTGTCTTCGTAGTTTTTTTTTTTTGCATCTCATGTTTCAAAACATACTTATCCTCGAATTCTCTTTTGACTCTTTGATTCGCACATCTGCATAAAAAGAAGTTTTAATACACTTAAGCTCATGGAAAACTTTAATGCCAAACAAATTAAAAACTTTGATTTAATGCAAGGATGCGAAAGAATACAAGCCAAGAAAAAAAGAAGAAGAAAAAAACAACAACACGACCAACCAACATAAAAATGAACTATTCAAAGTTTATGATAAACTGTTACAATGAATAATAAAGAATTGAGAAAATCGGGTTGGGAAAACAAAGAGGGGAAAATATGACGCGAAAAAACTGCCAAGCTTGCAAGTAATAAAGTCAAGTAAGCATCCACAATAAACTGTTGATAAGGCAAAGGCGGCGAAAAAAATACTATTAAGAGTCTTCTAATAAGGTTTAAATAGGAAAATTGGGGGTCAGGATAAGATGATATTGTGAAAAAATAAGAAAAAACAGAGGAAGTAATTTTTTTTGGAGGCGAAAGTGATAATAGTCGAGTTAAATAAGTTGCAGTATTAAAGAAATGGGATACTGAGTATGGACAAAGTTGGGGAAAAGTGCGGAGGGAAAAAATACAAAAAAAAATCTATAATGACCACTTCTTTGTAATAACTTTGCCAGCGGTGTCAACTTCGTCATAATAAGCCATGGATAATTTTTCCATAGAAATAGTTTCTTCGATTAATTTTTAGAACATGAATATTTACTTAGCAGGGAATAAAGAAAAAATTTTTTTTAAAAACAAATATAACAAATTTAGCAAGGATATTTTTAAGGACTTTGAAAGGCGTGAATTTTTTAAAGAATATTTTTCTAGACAACCCTAAAATTTAGTAGATATTTTAAAGATTAATTTTTCTAGGACCTATATAAGGCGTAGATTTTTAAAAGAAAGTTTTTTCCAAGGCAATATAAGTCGTGGACTTTTTAAAGAAAAATTTTCAGGACCTACATAAGGCGTAGATTTTTTAAAGAATATTTTTCCAAGGCCTATCTAAGGCGTGGATTTTTTAAAGAATATTTTTCCAAAGCCTATCTAAGGCGTAGATTTTTTAAGGAATATTTTTCCAAAGCCTATCTAAGGCGTAGATTTTTAAAAGAATATTTTTCCAAAGCCTATCTAAGGCGTGGATTTTTTAAAGAATATTTTTTCCAAGGCCTATCCATGGCGTGGATTTTTTAAAGAATATTTTTTTCAAGGCTATATAAGGCGTGAACTTTATAACGGATATTTTTCCAAGGCCTATCTAAGGCGTGGATTTTTAAAAGACTATTTTTCCAAGGCCTATCTAAGGCGTGGATTTAAAAAAAAATTATCTGAGACGTGGATTTAAAAAAAAAGATTGTATATGAGACGGGGCTTTTTTTAGAATCACTTTCTAAATCGATTTATGCATGTCCGTCCGGCCGTCTGTCTGTCCATGTTAAATTTTAAACAAAGTACAGGTCGCCTTTATCATCCGATTTGGATGAAATTTGGCAAAGCTAATTTATTTGGCCCAAGTATGAACCCTATTCAAATTGGGAAAAATCGCTTCAGATTTAGATATATCTCCCATATATAATTGCCTCCGATTTAATGTAAATGGTGTGTCAAAGTCCCTAAATATTTTTCGATATGCATGAAATTTGGCATATCGTACTGAAACACGTCTATAATGATGTGTTATAAGTTTCATAAAAATCGGTTCAGTTTTAGATATAGCTCCCATATATAGTTTCGCCCGATTTAATGTAAATGGTGTGCCAAAGTCCCTAAAAATATCTTTCGTTCAATTTCATCTTAATGTTCTTTCGAAAAGGCGATGTCTGTTAGGAGATTATGTATTAATATACCCAAAGTGGTGAAGGGTGTCATATAGTCTGCCCAGAGCGACTTTATTACTTTCATTACAGGTTTATTTCTATACTTGAACCAGGATCGTCGGAGGGTATACGTGTTATCAATATGTATACAACCTGTGGTACCAAATACAATTTTTGTTATGAATCAAAGAACGAATTGCCGCCTTCTAGGAAAATGCACAATAATTAATGTTTTTTTAAGGCGTGGATTTAAAAAAAAAAAAAAATATTTTTATGCCCCAAACAAATACTTTTTTAAAGAATATTTTTGTAGACCCCAAACAAGGCAAAGAAGTTTAAAGAAATGGGCGTATATTTGTTTAGCGCAACACAATGCTAGATTTTTTAAAGAATAATTTTAGGCCCAAAACAAGACGCAGATTTTGTAAACAATATTTTTTAGATCTTCACGAAATTGTGCATGTAGGATGGGTTCTGAACAATGAAGTCCGCTATTTTTTTTTTTTTTTTTTTATTGGTAAAGATCGGTTAATATTCAGAGGATGAAATGGACCAAATACTTAATTTTTGTCGGGTTTTCTGGTCGCTCTAGAGGCTGCAATTCTGGCTTGAACATCACGAAATTTATATGGAGACGGGTATCGTGTCAAAGAAAAAACATGCCTGTTTTGACAAGGTTCGGTCATTATTTAGCGGGTCAAATAGATCCTGACATTTGTGTGAAAAATTACAAAATTTGCATTCTATAGCGTATATATTTACCCCTGAAGGATATAGACCGGAGAAGTTGATAATATATCCAAGAGGAGTGGTTGGCCTTTAAATTGATACCGAATATAGTGATGTGGGAGTTACACTTAAATATTTACAGGTGCTTATGTATTCAGATATTATTTAGTAACCCATTACCACACTAGAGGGCGGAAATATAACGCGGATCGCTTTGAAATGTTCCATGAGGTTCCAGTTATGGTCAATGACAACGCCTACAATTTTCGGCGATGATCAGATAACAATTTTTGGATGAAGTGGACCGAAAATTTAATTTGTTGTGTTTTTTTTTCGAGTCGATCTACAGGCCACAATTGAAAGCCGAACATGTTGACCTCTAAGGGGCAATATGGTGTAGATATCACGAAATAATGTCCAGGCTTGAGAAAAAAACATCCACAGAAAGTTACAGTTCCGTGGTAGTTGTGTAGGGTATCGTATGGTCGGCCCGTCCAACTATATTGCTCCTCTTAATTGTTTTTTTATATTTTTCTAGACCACACCAAGGCGTAGATATTATAAGGCTTGGATTTTCTAAATAACAATTTTCTAAAGCCTTGTGAGGCATAGATTTTCAAATAATATTTTTTTCTGGTACCCGGAAATGACCGAATTTTCTAACGAATATTTATCAAATGCCATGCAAACTTCCTTGCAACACAGCAAATTACCTGATATAACCCTTACCTTCATTGTTTTGACTTTCCATGCCCTCAACAGATTTGATTTTAATTGACTTTCATTTCATCAGAGTTTCAATGAATTTTTAAATTTCAATTCTGCTTGCATTGTTTTTTCCCCCTATATTGGCCAGCATGGCTTGCAGCTATATGTTGCTTTTTGTTCGGAAAACTTTTTTGTTGAAAATTTTTGAATATAATTTGTAATTGTTTTGTACTTTTTTTTTGG
Organism: Musca vetustissima; assembly: GCF_032173495.1. Taxonomy (NCBI): domain Eukaryota; kingdom Metazoa; phylum Arthropoda; class Insecta; order Diptera; family Muscidae; genus Musca; species Musca vetustissima. Next base: position 37,808 of record NW_026882633.1, read on the forward strand.
AAATTTAATTGCCACAATTAAATATTCCAATGCCAATTTGTTTTGATAGAAACATTTAATTTTTTGAATGTTCAAGTAGAGTAGAGAACAAAAATGCCTTTTAAAGAGGGATATATATAAATATGATTGCTGTGATTCACATTTCGGGACAAAAAACAAACATTCGGGATATTTAAAAAAAATAAATCCTACAAAAGCTCTAAAATTATTGTTATTAAAATATTTAAATTTTTGCCCACAACATATCTTAAATTTAAACCTACAAAAATTCTAATAAATGTAAAAGGCAAATGTCATAGCTGGGCTCAAAAGTCTTTTCTTCATACGACCTACGGTCATTTGGGGCGTATACATGTTGTCGTTACGCATACAACATGTGGTACCAAATAAATAATTTTATTTAATAAACCACAAGAAGTATTGAGCTGAAAAAAAATCATGAATATTTTTTGCGGCATGGAATTCACATATTTAGCCAGACACCCAAAGAAAGGGCCCGCACTCACCACCTACTTTTCATATTTTTACTATATGTAGTAACCTAACTACTTCCATATGTTAAAATATGTCTTCTTTTCAAACATTTTTATTTTATTTTTTTATTTCTCCAACTACCAAAAATAAATTTAATTTCTTCCAATTCGACAGCTTTGATTTATTAATATTCTTTTTTCTTGGGAAATTTGCATAGCCCCTTTTTCCATTTATCTTCTATTCAATGGACTTTTACAACATCTCCAGCTGCTGTCTATCAACCTAGCTCTAATACATGTACGTACGCACTAGAAAATGTATGTGATTTATTGATTCCGGGTGTTATTGTGGACGACACTGTGAGAAATAAATCTGCATATTTGGTAAACAGATTTGTGAAAAATAGAGATTTTTTTTATTAAAAATGTTCGGAAGTAAAAACTTAAGCAGATGTTCGATAGGACCTAGGGATATTTCAAATATTATGAATAATTTAATACAAAAGTGGGATGAAGAAAAGAGTTGAAAGGATTGGATTTTGAAGGGAGTTACATATGGTTTATGCAGATATAATAAAAATCTAGTGATATCACTAGCTGTGTAACTATAAATAATTTAATTTTGAATATATGTGTCATATGGTGTATACTTAACGTCAGCACGTATACGCACTGCTGTATTGAGATACCCAAAATTAAGGTTTTCCGCTACTTGCAAAAAATATTTTTAGAAAATGTATGCCCTATGAAGGGCAATACAAAATATTTATTAAAAAATTAATGTAGGTGAAATTTTTTTTATTGTATGAAGAAATATTTTTAAAACAAATCCTCGCTTCTTCTGACCTTGAAAAAATATTTTTTAAAGTCCACGCCTCTTCTGGACCTTAAAATATATATATATATATATATATTTTAAAATCCGAGCCTCTTCTGAACCTTAAAAATATTAAAAAACTCCTTGAAAAAATATTTAAAAAACAAACCAAGCCACTTTTGTGCCTTGGAACAATATGAAACCAGTAAGGAAAGTAGTAAAGTTGGACGGGGCCGACTATATGATACCCTTCACCACTTTGGGTATATTCAACAGATGAATCTTATCAGACGTCGCATTTTTGAAGGATCAGTAAAATGAGATTGGACCCATAAACATATCTTTCTACAACTTTATAACAATGGGTCTTTGGTGCACATTTTACTTAAAATCTGATGAAACTATATATAGGAACTATATCTAAATCTGAACTAATTTCAACAAAGCTTGCCACACGTTATCTCATAATAACTTCTACAAATTGCCCAAAAATTTTGTGCCAATCGGACCCACCTGAGGAATTCGGTGCAGCATTTATATCTAACTTATAGGTAATACTAAGTTCACGAAACTTAACACACATCATTCTAGAATATGTTCAGTACGCTATACCAAATTTCGTGCAAATCGAAAGATATTTAGGGACTTTGGCGCACCATATTCCTTAAATCGGACGAAAATATATATGGGAGCTATATCTAAATCGGAACCGATTTTCACGAAACTTAACATACATCATTATAGACTTTATTCAGTTCGATGTGCCAAATTTCGTGCAAATCGAAAGATATATAGGGACTTTGGTGCACCAATTACATAAAATCGGACGAAACTATATATGGGAGCTATATCTAAATCTGAACCGATTTTTCCCAACTTCAATAGGATTCGTCCTTGGACCAAATAAGTGAGATATGCCAAATTTCATCCAAATCGGATCATAAATGCGACCTGTACTTTGATCACAAAACTACATGGACGGACATGCGTAAATCGGTTCAGAAAGTGATTCTATGCATATTCTCAAAAGGAACCATGTGTCTATCTAGTTTCCTTTTATGTTTTTTACAAACATATGCACAAAGACATAATACCCTGTACCACAGTGTAGTGAAGGGTATAAAAACACGCCTCTTCTGGACCATTAAAAAAATACTTTTTAAAAACCCAAGCCACTTTTGGACCTTGGAGCAATATTTAGAAAAAATATTTTTAAAAATCCAGGATTTCTGAAAGACAATGAAGAATATTTTTAAAAAGTCCACGCCTCTGTGGGGACCTCGAAAAAGTATTATTAAGAAATCCACGCCTTGGAAAAAAATTAAAAAAACCAGGGAGTCGGACGGGGGGACGGAAGAGTATAGTCGGACGGGGCCGATCATGCGATACCCTACACAACTAACACAGAACTCTATCTTTTTGCGGCTTTTAATTCCGAGCCTGGACAATATTTCGTGATAGTTGCACCCTCTTGCCGATTAGAGATCAACATCACCTCTTCCTTACACTGACATATTTTCCAAATATTACCAATATTGGGTACAGCCCATCTAATTACTTGCCAGATTCCTTACACCGTGGGTTGTGTTGTAATGTTCGGCTCATAATTGTGGCCTATAGATCGACTCGAAAAAAAAACATAAAAAATTAAGTATTCATCCCAAAATTATTATCTGATCATCACCGCAAATTATAGCCGATGTCCTTGACCATACCTGGAACCTCGTGGAACATTTCAAAGCGATCCGCGCTATATTTCCGCCCTCTAGTATGGTAATGGGTTATTAAATAATATATGAATACGTAAGCACCTGTAAATATTTACGTGTAACTCCCACATTCGAGTACATACGATAATGTAATTGGTATCAATTTAAAGGTCAAGCTCTCCTCTTGGATATACTATCAACTTGTTGGGTCTATGTCCTTCAGGAGTAAATATATACGCTGCAGAATACAATTTTTTTCATTTTTCACACAAAAGTCAGGGTCCATTTGACCCACTAAATACTGACCAATCTTTATCAAAACAGGCATGTTTATTCTTTGTCCCGATCCACTCCTCCATGTAAAAATTCGAGATGTTTGGGCCATAATTGCGGCCTCTGGAGCGACCAGAAAATCAGACAAATATTAAGTATTTGGTCCATTTCATCCACTAAATATGAACCGATCTTTACCAAAAGCAATAGGGGTCTTCATTGGGCCGAGCCCCTCCTACATGCGACATTTCGTGAAGATTGGTCCATAACTGTGGCCTGTATCGTGTTTATAAATTATATTGGTCGGACGGACGGGCACACATGTCTAGATCGACTCAGCTAGTCTGCTGGACCTTAAAAAATATTTTCAAAAAATCCACTAGTTGAAAAATTTGAAAAATATTTTAAAATAATATTTAGAAGAGACAATATTTCATTCCATCTAAAATCTAAAAACTAATCCCAAAGAGATTACAAAAATTAGTTTGAATTTCAAAACTGACACCGCAGAGTATTTGCAGATTAAAGAGATGTCAAAATAAACATTGTTGGCCCACCGAAATGAAAATCGCACAATAATCCACTATGTTATGAAAACAAACGAAAAGCCACTACAAATTTGGGTGTGATTTACAACCACCAGCAAAAGACACACACACGCACTCCCACACATACTTATGTGTGTGTGTGTTACACACATGATGTGTTTTTCAAAAATATTCATTTATTTGTTTGATGAGAGGCGTTGAGGTGTGTGCGCGATGGAAAACCCCTTTTTCGAAATGAAAATGGAAACAAGGTAAAATTTGAGGCCGTTTTTCATAAATGTTTGCTATACCCTCATTAGAGGATGTCAGGAGAAGGTACAATAAACCACAACACTTGAATCCAGCAGCAGCAGCATATACAGGCACACCAAACAAACACACACGCACTCTCACACAGATACACATCCAACATTATAATATGATTGTGGATTTGTGTAAAGAGCTCCCCTATCCCCACTCACAATGTCATCCAGCACAGGTATAATTTTGAAACTGAGACACAAAACCTAAAGACACCCCTCTAAATCCCAACCACCAAATA